>NC_057862.1:86711658-86781658 GCF_019393635.1 Dromiciops gliroides
TCCGATAATTTTGCTGATAAGTAAACTGAGGCCCCGGAAGATAGGTAGGGAAGCTTGGTCAGTGAATTGTGAACTGTCTCCTTTTCTCTATGCTCCTTGAGCCTCGGACAGGTTATAAAAAGTAGTTAATCAGATGGGAGGCGGGAAGGGCTGGTCGGACTGTTGGAGAACACACCAAGGTCATCAGCACCGACGACGGAGCCGGGGAACAATAGATTCATTTGAAACAATATTTTACAGACGCTAGACGATCAATATGAACTGGAGCATAATGCTGTACCAATCTGTTAATGCTCTTAATGGGCTTCTCATTCAGTTTACTCCGCAGAGGAAGTCGATAGACTAAAGCGATGATTACAGACACTGGTCGCTGGTTTGGAGGCTGACAGACCTCGTCCTCTCCCTGTAGTTAAAGCTGAGTTAAGCGGTGGGAAAGCTTACTCCGACTGTCCAACAGAAGGTGCTTCCCCCTCCCCATTTCCATCCCAGCATCCTCACATCTGCTCTACCAGAGGTTCCCCAGCTGTTTACGACTCCTATCTTCAGTGAATGCCCAGTTTCAACCCGAGAAGGGCACTTGCCAGACCCCTCGGTCCTATAAACTCGCGTTCATTTTATTGCATGAAAAAGAGGAGAAAAAAGAATTACCAACCTCAATTTCTCCAATAAAAGCCTAAAGTTGTCTGGAGGACCCAAACAGATAGGTGTGCTCTGAGGTCTGCCTGGAGGTCGGCTCTGCAGTTTAATCTCAACTGAAGTCTCCGGAGGAGGCTGTCCAAGTCTCCTTAATGAAACCCTGGTGGCAGGAGGAGGGGGGGGGGGGAGGGAGTTTATATCTTTCTTGCTGATATTTGCTGTACACAAGCCCCCTCTGTTTACTACCAAATAAAAGAAATACATCTGTGTTGCTAATAGAAACACCTCAGCCAGTTCGGTTTAGCCAAGCTCCAAACAGCGGGCCTGGGAAAAGGATGTATCTTTTTCTGTGCAAACAATTGCACAGATTTGGAAACCACAGTGGCCTCGATAAAAACAACTGGTTAGGCAGTTGCCAGCAGTTTTAGGATATGAACGAATCAACTTAGTGTCTGACTGGCAGAAACCCTGTCACTCAACCTGCAGCAGTTACCTCACTGTGGAGGCACTGAGATGCCAACAAGTCTGAGAAATTCATTTTCAATCTCTTCCAGGTCTTCCCCATTCTCCTTTCATCTCCACTTTGTAGGCTTAGGACCTATCCTGAGGTTTGAAAGGGGCACTTCTCCTTTCCTCCTAAGAACTGATTGCACCAGTCTTAACTTGGGGTAGGGAGGAAGGGGGCACAGCAAAATTAAAACCCACCACCCTGAAACACCTCTGTAAAGGTGGAGGAAGGGAGAATGTGAGAGGGAAGATGCAGCATTGCTTGAAGGTTTTAGCATAGAAACCAGTGCCATTTAGAGAAGTTAGGAAAAGAGGCCCGAATTCCTTTAGTTTTATTTTAGGCTTTTAGAAGGCAGAGTGTTCAACCTGAGTTCAGGGGCTTCGTTTTGGGGGATTTCTAAGGTCTGAGTCAAAGCAATCAGAGAATCTTGGTTCAGGGTCTGAGGGCTGTATTTTAGGCATCTGGCTGAGAGTGTAGAGAATTTTGTGGGATAATAGCTGAATTTAAGGAAAAGTTACTTACTCCACAATCTCTCCCTTTCGCACTACTTCATACCTTCCCAGCAGGCTTTTAAACACAGAACCAAGGAAGCAGTCAGTGTGTCCCATTTGGATCTAGACAGGCTCATCAAGGTCCAAATAGATAGAAGAGTATAAAGCCAAATGGGATGGTGAGGCCTATGTCGATGTCTGGTGCAGAGTTGAGGATGCTAGAATTGAGTCTCATGGACCCTTCTATGGACAACTCCCCGGCACAATAATTAGATCATCTAGTTAATCTGGACTCCTGGCAAGTATGGTGTCCTTGCCAATTCTACAGTGGAGTTCAGTTTTGATAACTCACTATGTTGCAAAACATGCTACATCAATTCCCTCTCAATGTAACCAAAACAAGTGTTAACACTCTGGGATCTACTTTATTTGGACCTGAAGCAAGCAGGTAGGGATGTGGACAGACAGACAGAGTTAGAGGCACCAGGAGCATGGGTCTGTGGGACCCAGACTATCATCAATGTTAGATAATTTGTTTCAGCCAAGAACGGGGTGGGAATGGGCTTGACGGAGGAAATAAAAGTCCAAAGGAAGCATTGCAGAGAACAAGTTGTGCTTGTAACGAACTAGTTATTTCTCGACTTTGTAAAGACTGGGTCAGTCAAGAACCGTTTTCTAGAATCTAAACACAAATAAAGAAGGATTTTCTTGGCGTTTGATAACATCGCTCTTGCTGTAAAGTCTAAGGACGTGTTTGCTGTTGCAACATCATTTTTAATGAGCTGTTATTGACCCGTCTCACAGTTAGTATTGCCAACAGTCAAAGGCATCACTCTGTTTGCAGGTGACACAAAGGACAACATATTTTGACCCCGATTTTCTGTTTGTTTTTCATTTACAACAATGTCCTCGTTTTTATTCCAAACCAGAGGGGAAATAAAGGGAGATTTGTCTTCACTGGAGACCAATTCAAAATGTTGCCGTATGTACACCGAGTTCTTTGGGGGGCAGTTTCTCATCAACCAAAAAATGATGCTTAACGTCTCAGCTAGAAAAGAATAAATTCTGCTGGGCTAAGGTCACGGAGCACATAAGAAAAGTAAGAGATTAAAAAGAGTCAGTCTCTCTCTCTCTCTCTCTCCCTCCCCCAATACAAATCAGACCCCAGAAGAGATCTTCATCCGTACCCTTCCTGGAACTCTCTCCACACCCAGACAGTTCATATAAGTGAAACGCTGGGCAACCAGACAGCTCCAAATAATTCCCACCTATTGGCCAGTTTTTCCTCAGAGTATATTCTAGCCATTACATGGGTTGTGGAGAGTTCTTCCTGCTCTCCTACTGAAGACCCAGGCACAGATTTTTACAAGAAAATTAGGGCCATTTCCTCGAGAAGAGGCCAGGATGCTTCCAAAGCACAGCAGGGCGGGAATCTCGAGGCGAAAGTAGGCAGCCCGGCTCTCCCGAAGCAAAGCCGGAGAATGCTGTGCCGGCTGCTGCCGCCTGGGAGAGGAAGGGTAAAAAGATGCTGAACCGGCTTGGCTAGGGGCTCTGCCTCAGCCCGTAGCTTCAGCACTGAGCATAGTATTGCACTTCTCTCTTTCAGTCTAGGGGAGGGATCCAAAAACAGAAAAAGGAAAGGAAAAGAAACTCAGTGAATCCTCATTTAAAAAAAAAAAAAGCACTCTTCTGAAGAAGTTACTTAGCTTAGAAGCTGGAATCACTTGAAATGAAAACCCTGGACAGCAGTACTGAAACTAGTTCCTGGTTGTGTGTGCGTGCGTGTGTGTGTGCGTGCGCGCGCGCGCCCGCGTCGGTATGTGTCCGGTTCCCGAAGGTAAATCAAGACACCGAATTCCTGTGGGCTCCCCCCTCCCCTTTCCCTCCGGGCTGGGCAGCAGAGCTGGCTGGGGTAAAACTGCAACTAAGGCCCAATCGGTCAGCCTAGAGTAGAATTGCTATCTTTTCCCTCTTATTTTTTAGATCAAGACTTCGACTCTTCTACAACTCTGCAGCCTCAGGCTGAAGGAGCAACGCTGTGCCTAAGGAGGGGAGAATCTCTGAAAGTTGAGGAAGAAGACTGAAATCTCGGCTTTGGCTGCTCAACTTTCTGTTCTTTCTTATGCGTTTAATATCTCGGCCTCTCCGGCATTTGAAGTCTCTGCACCTGCCTCGCTTTACCTCTAGCGGATGTTCAACCCCCAAGTTATCCTTCCTCTTCCTTTCTTCTCTCTTTTATCCAAGGACGACCCAAGGGGGATAGGTCTTGGTGGCACAAAATAGATGAAAAGGGCTTCGTAGAAGGCTTTCCCAGAAATTCCACATCATCCCGGAAATAATTGGGCTACAATCTTTTATACACAGACTCATGGCAATAAGAGACATTGGAACAGGGCACTGAGAGATGCAGACTAGACAGTCAGCCTGCTCTCTTGACTAGTGGAATTTTTGCAAACCATATGAAAAAACTCTCCTTACTCCCCTTGCTCCACCTCGCTCTTGAGAAGATCAATCAGGGTGATACTATTGGGAAATCTTCCTTGCTCCAGACAAAGCCACCTTTGTCTTCCCTAGAGACTGGATTATAGGTGTGTGCACCCACTTATCACAATGAATAGAAAGGATGGAGGAGAAGAGAGGAAAGTAGGTGTTTCAGAAACACCTGTTGGAGAGAATTTCCAAAAGTTACACAACCTTCGAACATAAGCGCCTTTGCTCTTTTTGTTTTTATTATTTCAATCTCACGACGACATTCAGCGTAACAATATTTTACTTTTTTTTCCTTTTTCTTAAAAAGAGACTGAACCCGACAGATGTAAAAGGAAATCCTTTGGGGTAGGAGGAGGGAGATGACAGGAACCTATTGCCCAACAACAGGCTTAGTAGACAGAAGGAAACATAGGTTGGATTGAATGGCAGAACCTCCGGGCTGTGAGGTTTAAGGTGAATTTTACAAGAAAACTGTACATTTATCAAATAAGTTAAAATTATCCTAAATTGATTGTCCTTCACTTAAAGCGCTCCAATAACCAGCTGCCTCTTTGAGCAGAGCTAGTGCTCAATTTCCCTACCCTCCTTCCTTCCTTCCTTCCCCCACTACTTCATTTATTATTTATTTATTTATTTATTTATTTGCTACTCGAATGATCACAATTTAACAATGAAAATGTTCCCTTCCTTCCCTGGAGGAAGCCACAGTGCTCTCAGAAAATTTCGTACAATATTGCACAGGTCAAAAGTACAACAATTAAATTACCCAAAAAGGGGGGCGGGCGGAGAAGGTTGTAGAAATAATAATAGAAAGAATAATTTACAAAGGAGGGTTACTCCCTAAATAATAGCTTACCAATAAATAATATCACTCAAAACAGGTTAGAGTATATAATTGTTTTCATTTTCGGTTTGGGGCTTTTCTTTTGGTTTTCTTATCTCCTTTTAAAACTTCATTAGTGAATCTTCCAGTCCCAAGACAATTGCTAGAGAGGTGGGGTAGAGAGAAACAGCTTGTCATTGGTTTATTTGAAAGGGGCGAACAGATAACTAAAAGAGGAGGAAAATTAAGTGGCCGGGGAAGAAGCAAAATCCAAGAACTAAAAGCAGTGCAATGCTAATTCCCTTCCTCAGCATATGTGGGAAAATAATGCTCGAAAAGAGGAGAGAACTAGAGGCATTCTCTCTTTTCCCCTTGAACCCTTGCTTTGTTTTTGTTTTCCCTTTATTTAAAAATAAAACCAAAAGCTAGAGTTCAGCACATTTAGGGCAGGGAGCTGGAGATGACATGTTAGAGACTTGGACGGAAAAAAATTGTCAGGGTTTCCTTTTCTACCTTTCTTATAACCAAAAGAAAAGCCGACAAGAGTCAAGACAGCCTCCAATCTAGTGAGGGTGAAATGCACGGAAATGCATTGAGAATACACACAAAAATGTTACCTTTGGGGGAGAGGGCAGGGAGGGGGAAGGGGACACTGACCCCTGCTCTCCGGTTCTTGAAGCCGATCCTGGCCCCTCCGAGCTGGGGAGCCGGGAGGGTCAGTCCCACTTCACTTCTCACCAGTCGACACACACCCCTGCATACGCACGCACGCGTCCAGTTCCGGGGTGGGGGTTAGGGGAGGGTCCCCAGCGCCCCCCTCCCCTGCCCCACCTTCAGACCGGCCGCAGCAATGGCACCGATGTGACGACTGGGTGAGAGTAGTACACCGGGTGGGGGAAGGTGAGGAGCGGCTGGCTCACTGGCACTGGGGCCCCGGCCGCGCCGGAGCCCTCGGCAGCTGAGTTCTCGTGGTAGAGGATGGGCACTCGCACGATGCGCTGAGCGGCTGCGTGGCTCAAGTTGGCCGCCTCCAGCTCGGCCGCTAGCTGCCGCTTCCACTTGTTCCGTCGGTTCTGAAACCAGATCTTCACCTGGGTCTCTGTGAGGTGCAGGGAGGCCGCCAGGCCGGCGCGCTCGGAGCTACTCAGGTAGCGCTTCATGTCGAACGTGGACTCCAGCTGGAAGACCTGGCTCCGGGAGAAGACCGTGCGCGTCTTCTTCTTCCGGCAGGGCTTTTTCTCCGGGCTGTCGGCTCGCTTCTTCCAGTCCTCGCCTCCCTGCCCGGCTGCCCCGGCGCCGGCCCCAGCCGACGCGTCGTCCTTCTTGCCTTCCTCCGAGTCACTCTCCTCTAGGATGATCTCGTCCGGGCTCTTGGAGTCCAGCTCCTTGTCCGGGTCCGGCTTGAGTAGAGGCTCGGGAGAGTCTCTGTCTGTGCCCGAAGCGGGGGACGAGTCTCGCAGGAGGGATTTCTCGGCCGCTGTAGGTGATAGAAAAGACACCCAAACGTGCGCACATACGAACACACATGCACACATACGCACACACAGAGAGATATCACCCTTTTAGTTAGGCCGCACGAGAAAAGCCGCTGGCCCCGCTGCCCTCCTCTGTCCCCTAAGCTCACTCCACCACTGCTTTGTCAACTTCAGAACCAAGGACGTTCCTCATAATGGGCTTGCTGTCTCTATTCTCCAGAGTCTTTCTCCCTCCCCAGGGAAGAGGAGGTCGCTAGATTTCGGTGTCCAGGGGCCCTCACGAAATCCAAAGAAGAGAGGAACCGGATGGTGACAAAGCCGCCATCGCCTTAGGCTCTCTTTTTCTCGTCCTCTCCCCTGTCCGCTAGGGGCCAGGGGAAAGACTTTCCCTGAATCTGTTGGACCAAACTTGTAAATAAGCGCTTTCTCTTTCCAGTTCGAATTCCCCATCCTCTCTAGTCCCCCTCGACCCTCTAATACAGCCCATTTGCCCCCTACCCTTACACCAGGGCCACTCTTTACCAGGCAGGGCTTTTACTCAGTGAGCTCACTCGATTTCTTTTCTTTCCAAGTGGGATTGGTACCAAGAAACGTAGCAATACAAGCCGACCGAGCGGGAGCTGGAACCAAGTGAGTGGGGGGCAAGGAGAAGAGGAACAGGGAAGAAGAGATCCAGAAATAGGGCCAAAAAGGGATTGAAAGGATGTGCGATGTAAAGGGCCAAGTTGCAAGTAGGGACAAAAAAGTAGGCAGAGAGAAAAGACGCTGTGGAAGAATGAAGAGAAAAGGGAAAAACGGCAAGGCGGAGAAGAGTTTTGGAAAAGGGAAAAGGAAATGAACCATAGGTACCTTCTGGCCTGGGCAGATGTCCCCCCGCGGGGGTCAGGGTGTAGGGGTACCACCAAGCTGGAGACCGCTCCAGATAGTGCGCCGGTAGCGCAAACCTCTGCGCCGGGATCTCAAAGCGGGGGAAAGCCAAATCGCCCACCTGCGAGAGCGCAAAGCCAGCAGCGCCTTCCAAGGCCCCTTTGGCAGCAGCCGCGGCTGCAGCGGCCGCAGCGGCCGAGGCCGGGGCGAAGAGCGTCCTTTGGGGCTGCTGCTGCTTTGGGGGCGCCCGGTGGTGGTCTCCATTAAGCAGGTTCTTGATGGAGAACGGGGAGTCCTTGGGCGGCGGCGGCGGCGGTGGCGGCGGCGGTGGGGGAGGCGGCGGCGGTTGGGGAGGTTGGGTGCTAGTGTTGCTGCAGGGTTCTTGTCCCGGCTCCGGCATCCTCCCCTTTCCTCCTGGTCCCCGCTACACGGGGCAGGCGGGCGGGCGGTCGAGCGGCAACTCAGACCATAAACACAACTCAACTACGAGGCGGCGCAAAGTAGGAGCAGCACCGGGCGCAAATCCAGCGTCTGGAGGGCGGGGTAGGGATGTGGGCACCCAGCTAGAGAGCTACTGGGGCGGGATTGCATGGGGGGGGGGGAGGAGGAAGGGATGGGGGAGCAGGAGAGTGAGGGAAGGTGGGGGGAACGCTGGGCGGGAGGGGGGGGTACAGCTCTGGCCGCGGGACAGCAGACGGGACACTGGGACTGAGGAGGCTTGGCGGCGGCTGCTGCTCACGGGGAGGAGGCGGCTGGACGAGTCCCCGGCTTGGGGCTGCGTCAATCCGGCGCCGGATGCTAATGATGAAATCAAAATGTCATCCAAGTTAAATGCGGAGAGTATACGGCGATTGGGCACGTACAATGGCAAATGGGATTAGGCAAGAGAAGGCGCAGCCAAACCCTGGCCCCGCAGCCGCCACTGCCGCCGCCCCCTCTCTCCTTGCCTTAGATTTTGGCGCTTTGGCTTCGGGCTATAAGAGCTCCCCTGTTATTGGCTTTATATAGTCCAATTAGGCAGCAAATGAGGACAGGGCTATTAGCACAAAAGGATATTGGCTCTCGCTAAAGCACCACTCCAAGAGCAAGAAACGAACCTCTCCGAGCCTGTGGCGCCCCGGGCGGGAGCGCCCACCGACTGTAGAGGCAGTCCCTCTGCCCCAAGAAGTTCCCCCCGCCCCCGCCGCTGTTCGGGGTAACCTGCTCACGACTGACTGGCCTAGGGGAGAGGAGAAGAGGTGGGGAGAGGCCTGGGTCAGATCCGGGTTAGCCTCGCTCTCCCAGTCCCCAGGGTCCTAGCTCGTCTTTACACCCCAAACCCACTCTGATATGAGCAGAAAGAGGATTGTTAGCAATTTTGTCCAACATCCCACGGTGGCTTCGACCTACCTCCAACCCATTTCCCACACCCACGCGGTAGGGTCAGGATTTCCCTTTCCTCTTAGATGGGTGGAAGTGCCCACTTTTCAGAAAGCCCCAAAGAGAAGGGAATGGGCGGGCGTTAGAGAGGTGGTGGCTCTCTTCCATTTTCCTAATGGTCTTGTTACCCAGAGCGGGGGAAAAAAAAAAAACCGGCGCTTGGTGTTGTTTAGGGGTAGCAGCTCCGGGGATCCAGCTATTTGGGGGGTGGATTTATATACGCTCACAAGTCGGGAAGTCACTTTGGTTTCACCTGCTGCAAGAGCTGCGAGTCTTTTCATTAATTTACCTTGCTCTACAAAATCATCCGGGGGCCTTTAAATTAAGAGCTTTTCGAGTGCATTCTTATTGGTACAACCCCCAACCCTAAATAAGCTCTGAATCTATTCATGCTACGTATGTTCAACTGTGTAACCGTGGGTACAGACAGAATGGGTAAATATGCAGTGGCCACAGAAAGATGCATCACAGACCTATCAGGGCTTTTTAGCGAAGGCCTGCGCATGTTAAGTTCTTTTAAAAAACTAGTTAAATTTTATTTAATTCTTTGGGGAAAGCCACGTAACGAATACATACACCAATTCACTGACATACACAACTTTCTTAAAACGACTCTTTAAGCTCTGTAGTTGGGGATGATTATCATTTTAATAGTTAAATGAGAGAAAATAAGTTAATGAATGACTCTTCCCTCTGCAGCTGAGGAATATTTTCTTGCAGCAGGTTTGGGCGGCAGCGGGTTTTCAACAGTTTTGGCAGAAGAGATAAATTGGAGCCACGCGTCACGTGGCCGACAGCGTGTCAAAAGCTGGTAGGGGATATTTAAGAGTTGTTACGTGGGGGAGAATTAACATTGGCCAGATTTAAAAAAAAAAAGGTTCCTCCGACACCACGGACTTTAAAAAAACAAAACAAAACTATCTGTTCGGCACGAGAACTTTGCGGGCTAGGCTTTTTAGAACTCCTGATTTAAACATTAAATTAAACCAAAATCACTGCCTCTGTCCTTTCCCATAGAAACGTTTCTCAGTCTGTGACAACTGGACCTGGGTAACAGGACGTGAAGCCGTGGATCACAGGCCGACTCCTTCTCAAATAGGAAATAGGCAAGGAAAAGAGGTAAGCGTAAAGATCACGGCCCTCCTCTTTCCAGACCTCTACCCATAGGCAGTTTTCACTCTGTTCGCAGTGATTTTGTTCTCTTTTTACGCCCCACCCCCTTAAGGTGGATTGAATTCTGAGAAGTGTCGACTATTCCCCATCGAATGTGCTGGAAGTCTCGTGGGTCCAGTGATTAAATGCGCTAGGGGTCCAGGAAAGTTATCTTAATTGTCAAAGCCCCTCCCCTAGGATGGGCACACTTTGGACTCCTCCTGGAACCTCAGAAAAAGTGTCCAAAATATTCCTCATGGGGGGCGGAAGAGGGGTCGGGATTGTGATTTTTCTCACTCCCTCCATCTATGTAGAGTAATTTATTGCATTCGATCTAGAGCTCAAAGTTGGAGTCCAACCCCCTAATTTTACAGGTGGATGAAGAAAGCGAGGCCCAAAGAAGAGATTTGTTCAAAGTCACACAGACAGAGCTGGGATTTGAACTCAAGTCTTGTGACTCCAAATCTCTTGCCTTCCCCACAGTCCCATGCTGCCCCTATTTTAGAAAATGGCCCCTGAGAAGTAGGGGATTAGAAATGCTCACGGTCACACGTAATATGTCAGGGGCTGGGTTTGAATCCATATCTTCCTGATCTCAAAAACTAGCCCTCTTTCCAGTAGGCCAACCTGTCTCTATCCCTTACTATAGGGAAGCTCAATTTACTGCTGGGTGGTGTTATGTGCTGAGGGCAGGGGTAAGGGGAAGGGAAATGTGCAGCATTTAGACACATTGACATATATGTACAACATAAAGATACAGTTCCGGCAGATGGAAGAACCAGCGAAAGGAGTGTACATGCCTCTAGATAGACTTGGAGCAAACATGCAATCTCTCTAAACTAAATCTGCCAATGTAAAACAGGAATTGTGTTGCAGAAGAGGGCCGTAGTATTGGGGTCGTGTAGGGAGACAGCCTCCCTCTGCAGCAGCGCAAACTTGTTTTCTACACAGAAAACCCCATTTAGAACAGATTCAATGGAAATCTCTTTTTGGTCCGGAAAGCAAACGAGTTTGTAGTATAAATCTTTCGCACACCATATTCCCCTGGGGAACCTAAGAAAAGAATGATTCTTGCCAGGATAAATCTTGGGTGTTCAAATTCACTTGGGGTGGCGGGAGCTGAGGTACTCGGGGGAAGCTGGACGGGGTCTGGACAGAGAAACAAAGAAAAACTTTCTTGGTTTGTTTTTTGCTTCTCCAACCCCCGTCTCCTCTTTCTTTTCTGACCGATGCTATTTCTCCCGGTTCACCTGTCAGCTCCAGAAGATGAAATAGCCTGTGACGGGCGGGGGCATGAGTTGATGTTCAGGTGCTTCAGAGCTCCTGAACTTTCAAGGGATTGCGAAGGAAAGCTAGCCCCAGCCCCCTCCCCCCAGCGAGCTCCGGCTTGTTCCTTTCCATCAGCTCCTTGGAACCCACCCCACCCATTGCTCGCACCTATGCACCTCTCCTCACTCCACCCCACCCCCTCATTCCCTAATTAACTGGACACCCAAACCCATTGCCTCTCCTTCATGCAAAGCAAAGCAAACAGCGCCCTCTGTGGGATAGCCTTGAACCTTAGGCGACTATCCTTTTCCCAAAAATAATGCTTAGAATAATAAGCCTGGGCAGGCAGAAGTCTTAGTTACAGGCACTGGGCTGTACTTCAACTCCTCTTACCTTCAGCAGGGGAACGACTACATTTTACTTTTTGGGGGGTGGGAAGGGGCGAATGCAGCGTGAAAGCCTTCTGAAGCTTACCTTTCCAGCATTTTGGAAAAGTCTTTCCATTGGCTATTATGTTGATTAAATGGAGTCTTAAAGCGGGATTGAGCCTTAGAAATTGTCGACTACAACTCCCTCCTTTTACAGATGAAGAAATGGAACTCCAAAAAGGGGCTTGATCAAAGTCTCATAGTTTTTGGTAAAACTAGGCACATATAGCTTCATATTTTGTCCTAAACATCTTGCAGTTGTCATTTTACACAGACGCTAAAATTTAGAGTTGTCATTTTTGGATTTTATACATGATCTTGAGTCAGATAGCTAGTATAAAGAGATATGGGGGGCTAAAGTTGGGGGAGACAAGGAAAGAAGAATGCTATATGGTGCTCCCCACTATCATAATGTTTCTTTAGAAAGATTGAAAGAACAAAGAGAGACTCCTGAAATCCTCTTGGCAATTAAAAGCCCACTCTAAAAATGTTTTATTATTAAACTTAAGTCCTGTTTCTGATTTCAATTTCACAAACATTTAAGCACAACTATATACAAAACACTGTCCTAGGTCTTGGAAATGTTTCATTGTTAAACCCAAATCTTGTTTCTGATTCAATTCAATTCCACAAACATTTATTAAGTGCTGCTATGTGTAAGACACCATGCTAAGCCCTGGAGATAGACAAAAAGAAGAGGAAAAAAAGAAACAACTTCTGTCTTCAGGGAATTTATATTATATTAGATGATTAAGCAGATATGCAAATATAAAGTATATATAAAATATTGGAGAAGATAAAGAGATGTAGACAAGATGATAATACAATTAGATTGATTCAGAACTGATAAGATGGTTGGTTGCAAAAAATAGTTGGTTTTTTTTAACTTTTTTTTTTTTTAGTGAGGCAATTGGGGTTAAGTGACTTGCCCAGGGTCACACAGCTAGTAAGTGTTACGTGTCTGAGGCTGGATTTGAACTCAGGTACTCCTGACTCCAGGGCCGGTGCTCTATCCACTTCGCCACCTAGCTGTCCCTAAATGTTTTTTAAAATTAAAAAAAAAAAAAAAAACGGGGCAGCTAGATGGCGCAGTGGATAGAGCAGCAGCTCTGGAGTCAGGAGTACCTGAGTTCAAATCCGGCCTCAGACACTTAACACTTAACTAGCTGTGTGACCCTGGGCAAGTCACTTAACCCCAATTGCCTCACTAAAAAAAAAAACATTTAAATTTAAAAATTTTAAATTTAAAAAATGTTTCCATGTCAATGTGGCAAGAGGTCCAGTGAAGTAATCTGTGCTGTTTAGTGTTTTATCAATGACATGGATAAAAGCATAGCCAGAAAGTTAACAGATAATATGAAGCTGGGGGAGGAATAGCTAACAAACTGGATGACAATAAGGATCCAAAAGGATCTTGCCTGACAAGAGCATTGGACTGACTGTAATAAAAGTGAAATTCAATAGGAGTAAATGTAAAGTCTTATGGTTTGGTACAAAGAATCAATTCATAATTGCAAGTTGAGGAAGACATGTTTAGAGAGTAGTTGTTCTGAAAAAGCATCTGAGGGGTTTAGTGAACTGGAAGCTCAATATGACTCAGAACTATGATATGGCAGCCAGAAAAGCTAAGGTCGTCACAGGTTACATTAAGAAATACATAGCTTCCAGGAACAGAGGTGATAGTCTCATTCTGCTCTGACCTCATCAGACTTCATGTGAAGTATCCTGTTCTGTTCTGAGTGTCATAGTTAAAATAAGCTGGAGAGTGGTAGCAGAAGGTAATTAGTATGTCAAAAGACCATAAGCCTATGTCATGAGGCCTGAATGAAGGAACTGTGCATAATTTTTATTGAACAGGAGACTCAGTGGGGTGGGGGTGGGGGAGGCACAATAACTGTCTTCAAATAATGGAAGGGTTGTCACATGGAGTAAATGTTAGAGTTGTTCTGTTTGATCCTAAATTGCCAAAGTGGGAGCAATGGCCAGAAGGTTCAAAGATGAAAACTTAGACTTGATGTCTGGACAAACTTTCTAACAATCAGAGCTTCCAAAAGTGAAATTGACTGCTTTGAGATGTGGTAAGTAGGTTACTCCTTCTTGGAGGTCTTCAAGTAGAGTCTAGATGACCCCTTAGGAATATTTGGTGAGCATTCTTTCATATATGGATTGGACCAGGTGGTCATATTAAGTGATTTTGATTACATAAGTAATTTCAAGAAGGAGAACTCACCAGGGAAGAAACACCTTTGTAGAAAGTGGCACCTGAGGAGTTTTGAACAGATCCAACCATTATAGAGAGCAATTTGGAACTATGCCCAAAGAGCTATAAAACTGTGCATACTGTTTGATCCAGCAATACCACTGCTAGGTTTCTATCCCAAAGATATTAAAAAAAAGAGAAAAGGACCTATTGGTACAAAAATATTTATAGCAGCTCTTTTTGTGGTAGCTAGGAAGTGGAAATCAAGGAGATGCCCATCAATTGGGGAATGGCTAAATAAGCTGTGGTATATGATTGTAATGAATAGGATTATTTCAGAAAGGACTGGAAAGATTTATATGAACTGACATATAGTGAAGTGAGTAGAACCAGGAGAACATTTTACACAGCAACAACAATGTTGTTCGATGAAGAACTGTGAATGATTTAGCTATTCTTAGCAATACAATGATCTAAGACAATCCCAAAAGACTAATGATGAAGCATACTATCTGCCTCCAGAGAAAACTAATATTGATTGAATACAGACTGAAGCATGCTGTTTTCCACTTTCTTTTATTTTTTCTTTTACTTGAGTCTTCTTAGACAAAATGACAAATATGGAACTGTTTTACATAATTGTACATATATAACCTATATTTGATTGTTTACCACATAGAGAGGGGAGGGGAGAGAAGGAAAGAGGAAGGGATAGAATTTGAAACTCAGAACTTTAAATAAAAGCAGAGGTGAGGCGATGAGAACATTCCAGATACGGAAGGACCATTTGTTAAGATGCAAGAAGGTAGAAGATGTAATATAATATATAGGTACAGAAGGCCAATTTGGAGCAAATAATGTATGAAGAGAAATAATATAAAATAAGAATGAAGAAAGAAGTGGGAGACAGGTTGTAGAGGGTTTTAGATGCAGGGCTAAGAGTTTCATATATAATCCTAGAAAGCAATAGTAAGCCACTGAAGTTTGTTGAGAAAAAGGGTCGATATTATGGATATTAATTTAATGTTTCTGGGGAGTATGGAAGGGTAATGGGGAGAACCAAGGAAACCAATAGGAAACTATTAGAGTAGTTTAAGTGAGAGGTGATAAGGGTTTGAACTTGGGTATGGACTATGTGAGTAGAGATAGAGAGAAGGAGATGGATTCATGAGATTCCATTGAGGTATAATTTATTTTTTATTTTTGTTTTTTGCAGAACAATGAGGGTTAAGTGACTAGCCCAGGGTTACACAAGAAGACAGCTAGTAAGTGTCAAGTGTGTGAGGTAGTATTTGAACTCTGGTCCTCCTGAATCCAGGGCCAGTGCTTTATCCACTGTGACACCTAGCTGCTCCTCAAGGTATATTTATAAGATCTAGCAACTGTGAAGTGAGGGGTGAAGGAGAGGGATGATTTAAAGATAACACCAATTGTTTAACTGGAAGAATGATAGTGCTCCCAGTAGAAATCAGTAAGTTTGGGGGGCAGCTAGATGGCGCAGTGGATAGAGCAGCAGCCCTGGAGTCAGGAGTACCTGAGTTCAAATCTGGCCTCAGACACTTAACACTTACTAGCTGTGTGACCCTGGGCAAGTCATTAACCCCAATTGCCTCACTAAAAATTAAAAAAAAATAATCAGTAAGTTTGGAGGAGGGGTGGGAAAAATAATAAATTCTATATTGGGCATTGTGAAGCTTATAGGTTCACAGTGAACACATCCAGCAGGCAAGTTAGTCATGTGGGACTTTAGTTCAGTAAGGTGTTTAGGACTGGTTATAGTTTTGGAAGTCATTTATATAGAGATGATAATTTAATCCATAGGACTTGACTTTGCTCTGTGTGTGTGTGTGTGTGTGTGTGTGTTTGCAGGGCAATGGGGTTAAGTGACTAGCCCAGGGTCACACAGCTGGTAAGTGTCAAGTGTCTGAGGCCAGATTTGAACTCAGGTACTCCTGAATCCAGGGCCGGTGCTCTATCCACTGTGCCACCTAGCCGCCCCTGGGACTTGATTTTGCTAAAGGAGAAAAGGTAGAGAAAGAAGAAGAGTGTCCACAACAGAGCTCTGAGCTCTGGGACCCTCTCACCCTGTGACATCCCTCCACCATGCTTGTCCTCTTCTTTCATTGGTGAGTTCTTTTCAATGCTTCCATTTTGGGGACAGACCCGGACCACTCATGCTTCATTCAACCCCAACCCAAACAATAAGCCAGCTTACATTTAATGTGATTATATATTTTATTAACAACACAATCTTTATTGGCAACCTTCAGTCCAACTTTTTTCCATTGATGATGATGCCTAGCTTCATGTAATACCACAACCTCAGAAGAATCACAATTACAGATGACTCAAAGGAGAATAGAACTCGGAAGAACAGAACAGAACAGAACAGAACAGAAAGTGGTATGGGTCCACAATAAAAGATCTATGAAAGGACATGCTGGAATACCACACAAGATGATCAATAAGCATTTATTTTTAGTTATCTATCTATCTATCTATCTATCTATCTATCTATCTATCTATCTATCTATCTATCTATCTATCTATCTATTTATTTTTGGTGAGGCAGTTGGGGTTAAGTGACTTGCTCAGGGTCACACAGATAGTAAGTGTTAAGTGTCTGAGGTCACATTTGAACGCAGGTCCTCCTGAATCCAGAGTCGGTGCTCTATCCACTGCGCCACCTAGCTACCCCAATAAGCATTTATTAATCACTATGTGCCAAGCGCTATGCTAAATGCTGGGCAAACAAATAAAAAAGGGAGATAGTTCCTGACCTCAGCAAACTCACCTTCTATTAGAAGGAAACAAAGTACTATAATATATACAGAATATACACAGAATAGATACATAGTGATTAGGGATGGGAAGTTAACAATTGGGAAAGAGAAGAAAGGCCTCTGGAAGGAGGTGACACTTGAACTGAGCTTTTAAGGAAGCTAGGGTTCCAAGAGGCTGAGACAAAGAGGGAGAACATTCCAGGGATGGAGTACAGCCTGTGCAAGAGCATGGAGGAAATATTGTATATAAGGAATAACAAGTCAGCTGGTTTGTGTCATCAGCCTGGAAAGAAAGTCTAGAGCAAGAATATGAAGGGTTTTCAATGCCAAATAGAGGAATTGCATTTTATCCTAAGGGCAATGGGGAGCAACTGGAGCTTTTAAAGTAGGTGAATGACTTGGTTACATCTATGCTTTAGGGATATCA
This sequence comes from Dromiciops gliroides, assembly GCF_019393635.1. Classification (NCBI taxonomy): domain Eukaryota; kingdom Metazoa; phylum Chordata; class Mammalia; order Microbiotheria; family Microbiotheriidae; genus Dromiciops; species Dromiciops gliroides. Next base: position 86,728,627 of record NC_057862.1, read on the forward strand.
ATTTGTTAGCTGTGTGGAGGATAAATAGGAGAGAGGAGAGACTGGATTCAAGCAGACCAGTTAACTAATAATAGATAACATTTATATGGTGCTTTTTGTTTTCCAAAGTGATACACACATGTGTATGCATACATATGTGTATATACATATATGTATATATGTAGGTACACACATATGCATGTACCTATATGTGTATGTATGTATATGTATGTATTCTCATTTCATTGTCAAAAGAACCCTGTGAGGCAAATGCTATTATCATCCTTATTTTACAGATGAGGAAACTGAGGCTGAGAAAGGTAATATGACTTGTCCAGGGATACATAGCTAGTAAGAATCTAAGGAAGAATTTGAACCCAGATCCTTGTGGCACCAAGCCTAGTATTCTAGACACCTAAGTATTTGAATAGGATCAGAGACAAATGATTAAGGCTTCCAGTAGCCTTAATGATACAAGTAGAAAAATGAATGAAATGAGAAAGTGCAGGGGGAATGGGTTCTGTTCAGAGGGGAGGAGGAGAGTGGAGTGTTCACACTGTCAAAATAAATCATGGATTCATTGAAGTGCGGAAACCCTGAAGTAAATAGATCAGTTCATCCAATTTTGCTGTCCTCATGTTCAAGCGAATAATTGATTGTTTAATTAGAATCAGTTACTCCCCAGCTGCTGGAAGTAATCATCATACAATTCTTGGATCTAGAACTTGAAGGCATTTTATACTTATGCTGGTTCAGTCCCCTCATTTTACATATGAAGAATCTAAAGTCCAAGAAGCTGAGTGACTTGTCTAAGATGACAAAGCCTCTAAGTGTTAGAGCTAGACCCAGCCTAGGTCATCTTTTGTTGAGAAGTCTAGATTCTGCGACCCTTCAAAGTTCTTAAGGTCATCTGTGGTCAAAAGCAGGGGAAGAGAAGAGTGAGGATCTACCTCTTTTCACTCTCCCCCAAGCAATTCTCTCTCAGGGGCTAAGATGGAGCAATTTCCACTACTGGGGTGGTCAGGCACTAGAATGTTGATTCTGAAATATACAAGCCCCACTGGACATGACTGAGTATCCTCAACCAGTCCCAACCCACTCCCCATGTAACATAATTTCCTTTTATCCAGTGGCTTGAAGTCCTCCATTCTTTCTCGATTTGATGAACTTAGTTGTTTGCACCTAGTTTAATGCCTTTTATGGATTGATGCAGTAGAAATATTCTCACCTGATAAAGATGAAATGAATTGATTGAGCCCCACTTGATAAAAATAAGGTGAGTTATAACTGATGAATCCAATTGAACCCCTGTTTACATGAGGGTATGAATTATTCCAAATTTTCTCCCCAAATTGGAAGCAAAAAAAGAAAATTTCGTGCTTCAGACTTTATGATGCTCCCTGAAAGAGGAGAGGGTCTTGGAAACTCTATGGATTATTCTGCTCCATTGATTAACATATGTATTAAACCAAACTCTCAAGGATATTTTCATAGGTGATTGTTAGAACACTAACATTGTTCATATTATTTTTCAGAATGAAGTATGGAGACCACACAATAATTTTGTTCTTTTCATTTAAAATGTAGAACCTTGTGTCATTTTAATCCATTGATTAGCTTTGCCTGCACTCCAGGATAGGTATAGATGGTAAGGTGATATTGTGTGATTTGGGCCAATTATCTATTCTCTTCATACGTAGTTCAGGTGCATGTATGTATATAGGTAAGGGCACATAGGCATAGTCCAGGTATAGGTGTGTATAGGTGTAGTCCAGGTATAAGTGTTTAAATTGCTAGGGGATGAGTTTCCCTTAGCCAGGCAAGTCTTCCATTCCAGAGTGAAGAAGCAAAAGCAATCCTTTATGTGGCCTAAATCAAAAGAGACATATAAAAACATGGGTCACCTTGGAGTGAAGAGCACTAGACTAGGAGATCTAGTCTTGGCTCTAACACTAACCTTGGGCAAATCACTTTTCCTTCTTTGAGTAATGCTTTTCTCTCCTATAAAATGCTGGAGTTGGACAAGATGATCTCCGAGGCCCTTTGAAGATTTTAATTTGACATATCTTCTCCTGGGCATTCATATAGATTGTTCTCCTTGCCTAGGATGCATTTCCTCTTCATCTCCAATTTTCAGAATCTTCATCTTCCTTCGAGGCTCTGTTCAGGTGCTACTTCCTCCAAATAGCTTCCCCTGATATCCACAGCTGAAATTTCTCTTTCTTTCTCTCATCAAATATTTTAAAGTACTTGATTTATCTTTCTCCTTTGCTTTAACTATTCAATTCCTTTTTATATTTGTCTGTGCACATGTTGTAACCTCTCAGCAGTAAAAGAATATAAATTTCTGGAGGGCAGGGACTATTACATCTTTGTCTCTGTATCCGGTTCCTTATACATCACAGTAATTTAATACATATTTGTTGAATTTAATGAGTCTGTACTGTATATTTACTTTGTTAGGGCTATCAACCCATTAATGGACCTACAATCTTCAATTTATTGTCAGAGAGAAACTTGATACTGAGTATGAAAGATGGTACACTTCTTACCTCCTTTCTTGTCTTCCTAAATTTGTTAGTGATCCTAGTTTTGTTTAATGGGTGGTATAAGCATAAAAAATGAACATTGGTGGAAAATGTATATATAGTGAGTCTTGCTTGTGATTGAGTTTTAAAGATTGCTCTTTCTTTTGATTTCTGTCTTGTAAACAAGGCTAGCCTTGGTGAGTTACACAAACAAACAACCTTCTATTAAGTATGTTCCAGTACATTAAAGTGTACCCAAAGAGAGAAGTTGGGGCAGGAGTTGAAAAAGAAGGCTGAGATTGTGGGAAATTTGGAGCAATTTGCCAAAATGAGTAAAGTTTCTCCTATTATTCCTCATGTCTCTGCAGAAAATGACTCCTCAGAAACAGGGACGGGAAGTTAAATATCCCATTAAATGATACTCTAGTCACAGATACCATTTCCCCTCATTTCCTCCTTACCTTTGTTCCCTTAGACTGAATCTTCCAATTAATAAAACCCATTCCCTTAAAAAGGAGAAAATGTTGAACTAGCCAAGGAGTTCAAGTCCCCAAACATTTAACATTTTTGTGAGCTTCACCAACTAGATCATCCCACTTGGTTTTTGATGTTCTTTTTATACCAGAAAGAAAAATAGCACCATTTCTTCTATCCAAGAACTCTGCCAAGCCTAGCTTGTTTTTATTACTATCAAGAGCCTCAATCTCTGATGAAACAGGAAATATTTTTCACTTTTTGTTTACAGTCTTTTCTTTCCTTTATGTTATTTTTTAAAAATTAAATTAAAATATATTTGATGAACAAAAAAAATCTATATTCTCTCCTTCCCATTTGCTCCATCCATTACTAAAAAGAAGAGAGAAACAAGATCCTTTTAAATAAATATGCACAGTAAAGCAAAAAAAAAAATTCTTGTTTTGGCTACGTCCAAAAAACATATGTCTCATGTTATACCCTGAATTCATCACCTCTCTGTTTTGAAATGGGAACCTTGCTTCATGACTAGCTATTTTCAAGTCGTGGTTACTCATTGCATTGATAAGAGTTCTTAATTTTTTCATAGTTGTTTGTCTTTACAATGTTGTTATTATATAAATTCTTCTGGTCCTTCTTATTTCTTTCTGTATCAGTTCATATAAATCTTCTCAAATTTCTCTGAAACTATCCCATTAATCCTTTTCTACATGGCATTCCATTTCATTCATATACCATAATTTGTTCAACCATTTTCTAATTGATGGACACTACCCTTAGTATCCAGTTCTTTGTTACTATTAAAAAAAACACCCTGCTATAAACATTTTTGTACATATGAGTCCCTTCCCTTTTTCTTTGATCTCTATGGGGGCTTAGGTCTAGTTGTGGGATAGCTAGGTAAAAAGGTATGTACAGTTTAGTGATTTTTAGAGCTTAATCTCAAATTGCTTTCCAGAATTGTTGGTCCACTACATAGCTCCACTTTAAAGTGTCTGTTTTCACAACATCCTGCCAACATTTGTTGTTATTTTTGTTTGGGGGGGAGGTTCAACATTATTAATCTAAAGGGACATAGAATCACAGAATTATTTATTTACATTTTTTAAATTAATAGTGATTTAGATAATTTTTTTCATATGACTACCTTCATATTCTGCATGTAACACCCCCTCTGGGCTTAATCTCCTGATTTACATTGGTATTGGCATGTTGGGTCCCCAGAGAGTGGTTACTACTACTTTTAAGTTTCTCAGGCCAATCTTGTGGATGACTATTGTGGTGATTAAAAATTTATGGGATTGGGGCAGCTAGGTGGCACAGTAGATAAAGCACTGACCCTGGATTCAGGAAGACCTGAGTTCAAATCTGGCATCAGACACTTGACACTTACTAGCTGTGTGACCCCAGGCAAGTCATTTAACCCTCATTGCCCCACACAAAAAAATTTATGGGATCTCCCTATATACTGTCCCAAGTTTTAGGGAAACTTAGCTGGGGTTTGTAATATATTTGCTACTTAGAATTTAGAGGCTACTGCACCAGTTTTGGGGGCATTAAGCATTTATTAAAGCATATTAAAGATTAGTAAAGAGAGCACATGGCTCAGAAAGTTTAGAAGCCCTACATACCTAAGATAGAGGGGAGAGAGAGAACAGTGTGGGAGAAGGAAGAGCGTGCCAAGAACATGAGAAACCCCTCTCCAGGGTTTTTTTTTTTTTAATTTTTTAATTTTTTAATTTTTTTTTTTTAGTGAGGCAATTGGGGTTAAGTGACTTGCCCAGGGTCACACAGCTAGTAAGTGTTAAGTGTCTGAGGCCGGATTTGAACTCAGGTACTCCTGATTCCAGGGCTGGTGCTCTATCTACTGCGCCACCTAGCTGCCCCTCTCCAGGGTTTTTAACCTGTCTGAGGTAGAGGTGGGTCAGTCCACCTAGATCCAAGTTAATTGGTCAGTAACATTCAAGTCCATTGATTGACATGACTTGAAGGTGGTTTTAAGTTAGTTAACTTCCTTTAGTTAGTTAGGAAGGTCGATCTACATTTCCTTTGAAATTCTCCTGACTCTGTGCTGGCCCTGCAAAACCAGCCAGAGTTACTGTGTGTGTATGTGTGTGTGGGGGGTCTTTGAGTCCCCAAAACACCCTATTATTAATAATTTTTCTCACACTATCTTCCTAATACTATCTCAAGAGCTCCAAATGGTGAGACCCAGTTCTTTAGCGAAGGCTAAATTTGCAAAGTATATAAACCCACATAAATCATCAGCATTTTTATATATCACCAATAAAACTGTGCAAGAAGAAATAGTAAGAGATGCCCCATTTAAAATAACTGTTGACTGTATAAAATACCTGGGAGTATACTTGCTAAGACAAACCCAATAACTACATGAACATAATTATAAAACAGTTTTTATACAAATAAAGTCAGATTTAAGTAATTGGAGAAATAGTAATTGTTCATAGTTAGGTAGAGCCAATATAATAAAAATGAAAATTTCTCCCTAAACTAATCTACTTATTCAGTGCTATTCCAATTAGACTATAAAAATAATTTTATTGAGCTAGAAAAAATGGTTATGAAATTCATTTGTAATCACAAAAGGTCAAGATTATCAATTCAATTAATGAAAAAATGTAAAGTAAGGAGTCTTAGCAGTATGAAATCTCAAACTATATTATAAAGCAGTAATTATCAAAACTATTTGTTACAGGCTAAGAAATAGAAAGATGAATCAGTGGAACAGAGTAGACATTCAATACAGTAGTGAAATTATTATAATAACCTTGTATTTAACAAATATAAAGATTTAAGCTTTGGGGATAAGAAGACACTATTTGGCACAAATTGTTGGGAAAACTGAAAAACAGTCTTGCAGAAATTGGATATAGATCAATATCTTACACCACTTACAAAGATAAGGTCAAAATGGATACATGACCTAGATATAAAGGGAGGTATCATAAGAAAACTACAAGAACATGGAATACATTTCCTCTCATCAGACTTGTGGATAGGAGAAGAATTTATGAATATATAAGAGATAGAGAGCATTGTGACATGTGAAATGTATAGTTTTGATGACATTAACTTAAAAAGGTTTTGTACAAATAAAACCAATGTAGCCAAGATTTGAACAAAAGCAGAAAATTGGGGGGGGGCAGTTTCTCAGATAAAGGTCTCATATCTCAAATATATAGAGAACTTGGTCAGATTTATAAGATTATGAGTCATTCCCCAACTGATAAATGGTCAAAGGATATGAACAGGCAGGGTTTTTTTTTTTTTTTGGTATTGTATTTATTTATTTTTTTCTGTTACATGTAAAGATAGTTTTCAACTTTTGTTTATACAAGCTTTCCAATTTCAGATTTTTCTCCCTCCCCCTCCCCTAGACAGCAGGTAATCTGATATAGGTTATATACACACACACACACACACACACATGTATATATATAATAACATTAAACATTTTTCTGCATTAGTCATGTTATAAGAGAAAAATCAGAGCAATGAGGAAAAACCTCAAAATAGAAAAACATCAGCACCAAAAACAAAAGAAATACTATGGTTCATTCAGCATCTATACTCCACAGTTCTTTTTTTTCCCCTGGATTTGGAGATCCTCTTCTATCATGAGTTCCCTGGAACCCTTCTGTATCATTGCATTGGTGAGAAGAATATAGTCCATCACAGTAGGTCAACACACAATGTTGATGATACTGTGTACAATGTTCTTCTGGTTCTGCTCATCTCACTCATCATCAGTCCACGCAAGACCCTCCAGGTTTCTCTGAACTCCTCCTGTTCATCGTTTCTTACAGCACAATAGTATTCCATTGTATTCATATACCACAGCTTGTCCAGCCATTCCCCAATTGATGGGCATCCCCATAACTTCCAATTCCTTGCCACAACATAAAGAGCAGCTATAAATATCTTTGTACATGTGGGTCCTTCTCCCCTTTACATGATCTCTTTGGGAAAAAGACCCAAAAGTGGTATTGCTGGATCAAAGGGTATGCACAGCTTCACAGCCCTTTGGGCATAATTCCAAATTGCTCTCCAGAATGTTTGGATCAGTTCACAACTCCACCAACAATGCATTAGTGTTACAATTTTTCCACAGCTTCTCTAATATTTATTATTTACCTTTTTTGTCATTTTAGCCAATCTAATAGGTGTCAGGTGGTACCTCAAAGTGAACAGGCAGTTTATTGATAAAGATTATCTATCTACCTATCTATCTATCTATCTATCTATCTATCTATCTATCTATCTATCTATCTATCTACCTACCTACCAATCTATCATCTATCTATTCATATGAAAAAATTCTCTAAATAATTATTGATTGGAGAAATGCAAATTAAACAATTTTGAAATATTATCTCAGATTGACTAAAATGATAGAAGGGGAAAATGACAAATGTTGGAGGGGATGTGGAAAATCTGGGAAATCTGGGAAAATCATTAATACACCGTTGGTAGAACTGTGAACAGATCCAACCATTTTGGAGAGCAATCTGGAATTATGCTCAAAGAGGTATAAAACTGTGTTTACCCTTTCACCCAACAATACCACTATTAGATCTATTTGCCACAGTGTTCAGGGAAAAAGGAAAAGAGCCTATATGTTCTAAAATATTTATAGCAACTGTCTTTATGGTGGCAAAGAACTAGAAATTGAGGGGATGCCCATCAGCTGGGGAGTGGTTAAACAAGTTGCGGTATATGATTATTATGGGATACTACTGTGCTGTAAGAAATGATGACTTGAAAAAAAAGAAATGATGAGATGGTTGATTTTAGAAAAACACGGACATATGAAATAACAAAAAGTGAAGTGAGCAGAACCAAGAGAACGTTGTATATAGTAACAGCAATATTGTTTGAAGAATATTTGTGAGCAACCAAGTTGTTCTGAGTACTATAAATACTGAAATCAGCTATAAAATACCTATGAGGGAAGATGGTATCCACCTCCAGAAATAGAAGTATGCATAGTATGGTTTTACATATATTTATAAATCTGCATGGAGTGCTGATTTTCTCTAGTGTGGAGTGGGGAGGGAGGGAGGGAGGCACTCTGGGACTCAAGACATAAAAAAATTGTTAAATTAAAAAAAAATCAAAGATTAAATTTGTCCAAAAAGTATAACAAAAATAATAGTTGCAAATCATTCCCTTCCTCATCAAATCTGGGGCACATCCTCCCCCAAAAATACATAGACTCTATGAGGAAAAGAATTAGATACAAAGTATAATTTTAGTGAGATGCAATTATAGAAACACACATGGCTTAGGCTACTCAAAATTCTAAAGCAGGGCCTTGATGTCCTTTCTCAAAAAGAAGTTTGCTGCAGGAGATGGTCAGAACAATGGAAGAGATACTCTATTGCTTATAGGGCAAGGTTTCTCAGCTGGATGGGTCCAGCTGCTACTGGGATGGACCTGGCAAGTTTCTTGGTAGCTCGGACATGCCAGGCAGTTCATTCAGCTGCTTGGCTCTTCTCAGAGAAAGGCACCTCTGTTGAGTGTGTCCATCAGATGGACTCCCTGTGTTCATCTTTTTGTGGACAGCTCTTGGGCCGTACTGTGCTCTCCTCAGCTGGAGTGTTAAAATGTTATTTTCAGCTGGAGTGCTATTGTGTTCTTTCAGCTTGGGCAACAACCCTTAGTGTAGGATTAGTAGAATCCTCTGAAGTCTGTCACCTCAAGGCAAGAAGTGAGACAGGTCTGGCCTTTTCTATCAAAACAATCCTTCCTGGTTCAATGCCAACTTCTCTCAGGCAAGTACTTCACCTTGACTAATGATGATCAGTCCCTATTCAGTCAGTTACCCTTCCCAGACTCCTTTTAGGGTCTTACGCAGATGAATGGCTATGGACAAAGGCCTGTGCCCAAGGGTCGAGTTCAATGCCTCTTCATATGAAATGAAGGTATTCAAGCCTCAGACCCTTTCTAAAATGCATATGCATCTGAAGGCCTTCCCTTTTAGACTTCAATACTTTCTACTTCTCCATGGCCTTTAAGATTTGCTGAAGTCTCTTGGGGTACCCTCCCTTCCATATAACTAGTACTTCCTTGCCTATGCAATATTCCCTCATCCCTACTCTTCAGAGAAATGATTTCAGATAACAATTAGCTGAGAGACGTCATGGTACAGGGGAAAGAAAGCTAAAGTTGGAGTGAGGATGATGTAGGTTCAAATCCATTTCTGTGAGTCTCCAAGAAAGTCACTTGAAGTCTCTGAGCCTCAGCTTCTTCATCTGCAAAAATAAGGATGATAATAATAGCACTTACATCACAGGATTGTGGAGAGCAAATGAAATTATGTATTAAAACACAATACAGGGGCAGCTAGGTGGCGCAGTGGATAGAGCACCGGCCCTGGAGTCAGGAGTACCTGAGTTCAAATCCGGCCTCAGACACTTAACACTTACTAGCTGTGTGACCCTGGGCAAGTCACTTAACCCCAATTGCCTCACCAAAGAAAACAAAAAACAAAACAAACAAACAAATAAAAAAAACACAATATAAATGTGAGCTATTATTATTAGCTATTTTCTTTTCCTCTTCTCCTTTTTAAAAACTTCCCATTCCTATATGTTGAGAGCTTCTGAGCTCCAGAAACTGAGTTATTAATCAGATGGTCAATAAATATTTATTAAGCAAGTACTTACTATGTGCCCCTTACAGTGCTTACTATGCTAATCACTGGTGATACAAAGGCAAAAATATGACCTCACCTTCTACATATATATGACATATACAGGGTAAATGGAGGATAAGCTATGAGAGAAGGCACCAGGAAAGGGGAAAGGGACAGGTAAGACCTTCTGCAGTAGGTGGTATTTGAACTAAACCTTGGAGGAAGTTAGGGAATGGGGGAGAGTCAATGCAAAGTCCCAGAGTCTGAAGATAGTGTTGGGTGTGAGAAATAGCTAGCAAGAAGACCAATGTAGCTGGATTGTAGAGCCCTTAAAGGAAGTACCTGGAAAGACAGGAAAGGGTCAAGTTGTAAAGGATTTTAAATACCAACCAGAAGATTTTACATTAGATCCTGGAGGCAATAGTGACCCACTACAATTTATTGAATGGGGGTGGGGGTAGGGAAGAGTAAAGAAGGGAAGGGCCAGACAGAACTTAGGAAAATTACTTTGGCAGCTGAGTGGAAGATGGATTGTAGTAGAAAAAGAATTGAGGCAGGGAGACCAATTAGAAGATTAAAAAATACACACACACACACACACACACACACAAACAGGTAATACAACATTATAGCACATCAATGGCCAGAAAGGGCCATTTATCAAAATTAGAAAGTTATAGAAATGGTAAGTGGAACCATAGGCAAGTAGTTTGTGAAGGTCATCCTTTCATTCATGACAGTTACTTGTCTCTTCCTAACTGTCCATTCCTTTATTCTTCATGTACTGATTATTCTAAGCTATCCCCCAAAACTGAGACAGGAAGGTAAGAGTACAATAAATGTCATTTTAAAAAAGATTTTATTTATTTACAAAATTCCTATTGCTTCTTCTGTGATGGTTATCATTCTCTTCAATGTTCACCTTGACCTTCTTGCCAGTACCTTCAGGGGGATATCCTTTTGGTTCACCCACCTTCACTGTGAGCACATCCATTGTCAGTATGGTACCTTCAGGGATCCTCACTTTGGCCACCACTGATTTACCTAGCTTCTCACTGCAGGCCATATCACATGGCAAGAGCTGTTTACCTGGTGATTCCAAGACTTTCACCAACTCTGCCAATTCATTTGGCTCCAGAGATGCCTGATAGTCACTCCCTTTCCAAGTTTTATCCAGTCACATGATGTTCTTTCTTTTTTTTTTTTTAGTGAGGCAATTGGGGTTAAGTGACTTGCCCAGGGTCACACAGCTAGTAAGTGTTAAGTGTCTGAGGCCAGATTTGAACTCAGGTACTCCTGACTCCAGGGCCGCTGCTCTATCCACTGCGCCACCTAGCTGCCCCTACATGATGTTCTAATACCTTAGCCCCTAAAGCCACTGCATCCACTGAGCAATAATCAAAGTCAAATTGAAATGGCAATAACTATATGGTTATGTGAATGAACTATATGGTTATATGAATGAAGCAGGGTACAAATGTATGATGTTGCCAGACAAACATGGCAGGTCCAACTTAATAATACCTTGCACATATATGATTTTATAGACCCCCTTTACATCCATTATCGAAATCCATAGATTTATAGTATCAAAATTGCAAGAGATCTTAGAAGTCACCTAGCCTAATCCATACCTGAAGAGGAATATCTTTTAACAGTATCCCTAACAAGTGGTCATTCATCCCTGCTTGGAAATATCCATTGCTGAGGATCTCACAACTTCCTGAGGCAACTCATTCTACAATTAGATAACTCTACTCATTTGGAAGTGTATCCTTATAGCAAGCTGAAATCCGCATCTCTGCAATCTTATTGCACCTACTCCTGCCCTTTGGGATGAAGAAAAACAAGGCTAAGTCCTTTCCACCTAAGTGTCTTTCAGATACTTAAAGATAACGTCCTCATCAAACACTATCTTCTTTAGCCTAAACGTTCCCAGTTCCTTCTGTGATGACTTCCGGTCCCCTTACTATTCTGGTTGACTAGCTTTGTATGACCGCTAGCTTGTTGATGCACTTCCTAAAACATGATACCTCGAGCTAAGTGCAGTCCTTCTGATGAGGTCTGACCAGGGCAGAGCATAGTAGAGCAGCCACTTCCCTTTTGAGGGGCTTTTATGAATGCAGACTGTGATAAAAGTAGATATTTTTGTTGCCACATCAAGTTATATTATCTTATATTTTCAGTATGTTAAAACTCCAAAGGCTCTTTCACATGAACCATAACTTTTCCATCCTATATTTGTGTGGTTGTTTTTATTAAATTTTTTAGATTTGCCCTATCCACCTATGTGGATGTTAATTCTGTCACAAAACATACTAGCTATGCTTCAGCTTTTTTGTGATTTTATATGTATATGTGTGTATGTATGTATGTGTGTATATGTGTTAAAATTTGACCTCAGACACTTAACACTTACTGGCTGTGTGACCCTGGGCAAGTCACTTAACTCCAATTGGCTCACCAAAAACAAACAAACAAACAAAAAAGAAAGTAAGCCATACCTAAATATACTTGTGGATTATATATGGACTTGGTTTCAAAATGTAATATTATCTATGTTTTATTGCATTTTTGTTTATTTGTTAAATACTTCCCACTTATATTTGAATCTCGTTTGGGTCACATTCAGAGTATTGTAGCTGCCTGGGGCTGTGGGCCACTTGTTTGATACCTCTGACCTATATAGTGACTTTACCTGACAATGTACATTCTGTCAGTCCACTGATTCTCTGCAGAGAAGAAGAAGGAATGTTTCATTATCTGTTCTCTTGGACCAATGCTGGTTTTTATAGCTGCTCAGTGTTTGCCTTCATTGTAGTATACTTTTCATTATTACACATAATTGTAGTCATGGTGCATCGTTTTCTGTTTCTTTGCATCAGTTGTATACTTTGCATCAGTTCATATTACTCCATCCCTTGTTTCTCTGAACATATATTTGTTATTTCTTTGTTATTCCTCACTGAACAACAATTTTCCATTACATTAATTTACCATAGTTTGTTCAGTGATTTTGCAATAGATGGATAAAAAGTCTTTCTGTGAATAAGTAAGACCCTAAAGACCTATACTTTAAATAATTCATCCTAATCTCATTTTTTAAAATTAAGACAACTTTTCCCCCTCTCCATCACTGCTGCATTTCTTTCTTCACAACTTAATAATGATAGTAATAGTAGCTAACATTCATAAAGCACTTACTATGTGCCAGGTGCTATGCTAAGTACTTTATTATTTCATTTGATCCTCACAACAACTCTGAGAAGCAGGTGCTATTCTTATCTCCATTTTATGAATGAGGAAACTGAGGCAAACAGAAGTTGTGACTTGTCCAGGGTCATACAGCTGGTAAGTGTCTGAGCATGGATTTGAACTGAGGTCTTCCTAAATTCAAGTCCAGTGCCCTAGTTGCTCTACCACCCAACTGTCTCTTGTATTTCATTTCAATGCCTTCTTAACCACTTTTGTTTCATTATTCCAGTGTACTGATCATTTTGCCTCATAAAGAAAATAAGTTCATAGTTATTCCTTCTCTCTTTCTTTTGTTATTGTTCAGTCTCTTCTATCACTTCTTGAATTTTTTTCTTACTTCAAACATAAAAACAAGTACAACAAAAATTTTTCAAGACCCTTTCTGTGGTTGGCATTTGGTGTTACTGATGCTATTCTTTAAAAAAAATTGATCTCTTTTGCCTTTCCATCATCTTCATTTCCAAATATGTTCCTGCCTATTGCCCTACCTATTCAGTCATCTCATGGAACAAAGAATAAAATAGAAAGAGGAAAGAAAAAGCAGTAAAACGAATTGAAATATTAACTGAGTCTGATAGTACATTCAATATTGCACATCTATAGGTACCTACTTTTGCACTGGAAGGAGGTACATTTTGTTGTCTCTTCTCGAGGCCAAAGTTGGTTATTATAATTTCACACCATTTAGTTTCATTAGGTGGTTAGCTACATTGTTTCTAATCCTTTAAAGATACAAAAAGTGCTGCTATGAATATTTTAGTGTATATAACATCCTAAGGGTGTTTTAAGTTTTAAAGCTACTAAAGTTTTAAGTTTTAAGCTACTAAAGGTTCAGTAAAATCCTATCTTTGACCTCTTTGAAAGTATGTCTGGCAATGACAGGTCTAGATCAAAGGGTATGGATAATTTAGTTTATATTAAGGATCATTTTAATTGTTTTCTAGAATGGTTAGACTTACAGTCTTCCATCATTGTATTAGTGTGTCTTTCTGCAGCTCCTCCAACATTCACTCTTCCTACCTTTTTTTTTTTTTGCCAGTTTTCTAGGAGTGAGGTAAAACTCAAAGGTGTTTTAATTTGTGTTCCTCTTATTTATTAGTTAGTTAGAGCTATCTTTTACATATAGCTGATAATCATTTGTAATTCTCTTTTTGAGAATTGTTTGTTCTCAAACTTTGAACATATGTATCCATTGGGCATATCCATGGCTCTTTGTCTTATATATTTGTATTAATTCCTCATATATGTTAAATATTAGATACTTATCAAAGATATTTGATACAATTTTTTTCTAATCAACAACCTTCCTTTGCATTTCCTTTGCAACATTTACAATTGAAAGGATTTTGGTAGTTTCAGTTAACAAGAATATTCAAATGTTTATCAATTTGATATAATAAAAAATTACCAGTCTCACCTTTTGTCCTGAAACTATTCTTAAAAGATAATTCCATTCTTTGGTATTTATCCTCAGTTAACTATTTTTGTTTGTTTGTTTGTTTTGCAGGACAGCGGGGGTTAAGTGACTTGTCCAGGGTCACATAGCTAGTAAGTGTCAAGTGTCTGAGGCCGGATTTGAACTGAGGTACTCCTGAATCCAGGGCTGGTGTTTTATCCACTGCACCACCTAGCTGCCCCCTCAGTTAACAATTTTTGTTCTGTTTTCTATAAGTTCTTTAGAAAGTTGCTTGTCTATAAATTTCCAATGCATTCTTATTGATTGGTTTCTTTTTGGACTCATTATTTATATCAAAACAATTTGTCCTCATTAACTTTGCAATCCTTACGGATCAATTTATCCTATATAATTTCCTCCCATGGGACAGTACCTATCCTTTCTCTGTCTGAACTTTCTGAAACCTGTTTCCCAAAATCTAGTGAATGCCAGATTTTTCTTTCTGCTCTAATCGCAGATCAGCTTCTCCATCAAATGACAACTTGAGAATACTCCAGTGTAACAATTGGAATGATGCCACCTGCTGGAGAGCTACTGTAGGAAAGCTTCGCCATGAGGAGAAGGCGTCTGAGGGCAAGCCATGCAGCTTTTCTTTGGTGTCAGGAAGTGATGTTTGCTTGTGGGAGGAAGAAGGGGTGAGGCTGGCTCTCTCACTCTCTTTCGTGAGGACTCTGGTGGAGAGTGGAGCTAAAAATGCACTCTCCCTTGGATAGATAGATGAATGTAGGCCTTTGTCTCTCTTCACCAAATTCTTATTCCCCTTAATAAATGCTTAAAAGTCTAAACTCTTGTTAAAGCTTATAATTTATTGGTGGCCACTCATTAGATATTTTAGACAGATTAGCTAGATTTTTAGCCCCTTACACCAGGATCCCCTGAATGCCAAGCTCAGTTGCTTCTCTTTCCAACTTCCTATTTCTAACTTCCTTCCCAGGTTTAAACTGCAAAATGTAGTCCCTATGGCCAGGTCATGGGGCCTCTGAGAGTCTGATAATATGGCACTTTCTCTAACAATAGATCCCTTGCTTACGCATTGTGGGTATCTGAAAAAGTACTGAACAGATCTCATTAACTTTCAATAGGGATGCTCATCTCTATGACACTATTGTGAATTCTGATACTATGTGGAACTAGAAACAAAATGGTAAGGAAAAAAGGAAGCAGCACAGCCCGACTCCCCTTAAAACTGTATCCAAACAAAGACCTTACACTAGCAGCAGATCAAATAGAGATCAGAAATCTAAGAAACCACACTGGATAATCTTTCTATAATGAGATCACAAATTCAACTCACAAGCAAGTGAACAGGGAAGAAACTGAGGAAAAGGGATGGGCCAGAATCAGAGAGCCAGACTACAGGAGTAGAATAGGGGAACTGGGATATCAGCTGCCCGGCATAAGGGTCATAGGTATATAGCTCTAACTCAAGAAAGGGATCTCAGACTCAGCTACAGGGTAAGAAACAGAACCTCAGTGCATTGGATCCCTGGACTCAGCTCTCACTGCAGGGTTCCCAGTGCTATGCTGTTGTCCTTCCCAGGAGAAGGGGTCTCCCCCAGGAGAAGCCAGATCTTCCAGTGCATAAGAGGGTTGCAGTATTGTTTCTCCAAGGAGAATGGATCTTAGAGCCAGACCCTGAGTGAGTGAAGAACAGGGGCACAGTGATATTACTGTGATCTTAGGAGTAGGCCCGTAAATAAGAGAGACCAGTAGCATTCACAGTCATGACACTTCTGCCAGAAGTGTGAAGAACATAACCCTAACACAAAGTCCCCATCCAGGAAGTAGGGATGGAAGAATGATTAAACAAAGAAAGAAAAAGAGCTTTGCTATTCCAGGTATAAAGGTACAAACCTAGAATAGGGGATTAACTCCAAATACCTACAAGCCAAATATTAAAGAAAAATGTAACCTGGCCATAAAATCAATTAGAATTCCTAAAGAAATAAAACAAGAGCTATTTTTTTCTTTTAAAGAGTTAAATAATATTATAAGTGAAATGAGGACATTAGAGGAAAGAATTAGAAAAGAAATGAGCTGTGGAAGAGAGAGTTGGAAAGGGAATTAACAATTAAATACAAGAGTAACAAAATCTTATACAAGTAACAGATTGGCTCCTTGAAAATCAGAATGAATGAAACAGAAGTTAATGATTCCATAAGACAACAAGAAATATTAAAACAAAGTCAAAAGACTAAAAAAAGTAGGAGAAAATGTGAAGTATCTCAGAGCAAAAACAACTGACCTGAACAATATATCAAAGAGAGATAATTTAATAATCATTAATAACAAAGGACAAAACCAATACTATTCCTAAGGTTAAAAGGACAGTAATTCAGATAAAACCAGGTAACTGACATAAAGGAATTCTTCTAAAACCTCTAATACGAATTCCCCATAAACTTAGTGCCTCGGGTAGGCTTAGAATAGGGAAGATCTGAATTCAAATCTGGCCTCAGATAATTCCTACCCATGTGACTTTGGACAAGTCATTTAACCCCTGTTTGCCTCAGTTTCCTCATGTATAAAATGAGAATTATAAGAACACCTACCTTGCAGGGTTGTTGTGAGGGTCAAAATGAGGTAATATTTAAAACAACTCTGACTTTATACACCATTGTAGCAGGAGCTTAATACAAATCATACAATGTAAAACAACACGTTCTTCTTAAAGGTACAATTCATACCATGTGAATAATATTAAAAGCTGTTCAAAGTTGGTCTCTCCTGATGTGAAAACAAACATAATGATTTGCTCCAGAGCAGAGATGATAGCACCTTATTGGTTCCCATCAAGGGCCTGGGTCATCTGTATTAAGCCAACTAAGAGGTCACCACGACTCTTTAATGAAGCCTGTCCTGGGGCCTGAGTGGATACGGGGACTCACCCTCATACTACCTCCTACTAAGTGGCCTCTGGGCCAAAGCTTCCCTTTTTCTGGGGGCACCTTAGGGGAATAATATCCCATTTTGGCCTCATTAGAAGCCTTTAATGAAGGGCCACCTCCTTCTTCTGTGGGGGTTGGCTAAAGACCCCCCCTTATTTCCTTATAAGAATTTAAGATTACTAACAGGCTAACAAAAGGATCACTTTCTTCCAGGTGATTGCTCATTCACCACAATGATGAAGATGCTTTCAGCTAACCCTTAAAGCCAATAATTGCACCCCTTGCTCCTCCATATTCTTTCTAGGAAGGAGTTGTCCAAACTGTCCACAAAGCCAAGGAATCCTACCAGTTAAGGGGGAACTGGAAAGGCTTGCTCTTTTCCCTGCAGTACATTCCATCTAGTGCATCCATGCCTTTGTCCCTTGAGCCCGGAATGCCTGCCCTCCTCACCCTGGCTTCTTATAATTCCTACCTTCAGTTAAGGTGCAGCTGAAGTGTCACCTCCTTATCTCCTAAGGGATATGCCCTAAGGGACTGACCTTCTCCCCTCGGTCACAGATTCCTGACTCCAAATTACTTTCCCTTCTACCTTCTTTCCCTCTCCAAGTGGAAAGTAAGATTCTGGAGGTTAGGAGCTACTTTCATTTTTTGTGTTAGGATTCCCAGTGCTAGAATAGTGATAAATATCTATTGACTGGTGGCCCAGTGGATACAACATTGGGCCTGGCATTCAGCCTTGGACACCTACTAGCTGTGTGACCCTGGCTAAGTCCCTTAAGCTCTGCCTTATTTTCTTCATCTATAACATGGAAATGATTAGAGTACCTACCATTCAGGGTTATTATGATGGTCAAATGAGATAATATTGGTAAAGCACCTAGCACAGTGCATAGTACATAGTAGGTAGTTTATAAAGGCCAACTATTGTAATTAATAATAGAGACTTGTTGAATTGAATGAATTAGATCATTTTAATTTAGAGCGAACCAAGTCAGCATGGCTAAATGACTTCCTTCACAGCTATGTTTTTCAGCAGCACCAATGGTGATAATAACAGAGGACATGGCTCATTAGAACTACAGTAGGTAGTCCCACACCAAACTGTGTTTTATATCCCATCCAGCTGTAATCTGCTTAATTAGTCCTGCTGTCACCATTCCTCCATTCTCTGCCGCTTGCTCTTAGAACCATAGTCAATCCTTGTTTCTGAAAAGTGTGTAAAAACTGACTTCTCCATGACTCCACTTACCATTCTTGTGACTTTTCTGGTCACCACTCACTTATTTCGCCTCCCCCATTACTATGAACACTTCTGGAGGGCAAAACCTATCTTGGTTTTGTATTTATATGTTTAGCACAGTGCTTGACACATACATAGTATGTGGTTAATAGCTGTTTTCCCTTCATTATCCATTTACAATTGGTGTTGAACAAGCCGAGAATAAGACGTTTTAAGAACCAAAGACACCATATATGTTAATTTGTTAACTCTAGGATCAAGAAGGGAAGTGTGAAAAGTAGACCTGGAGCAGGGGTGATGGTCTGAGAGAGAAGGGAGAGTTGGAGTGACTGGAGATCCCAATGAAGATGAAGAATAGGTTTAGTAAGGATAAGGCACAAGGAGAGATGGAAAGATAGTAAATTATGGTCAGAGAGTAATTTCAGAGTTCTGGATCACAGATGTGAGACACTTGTGGGTGATGGTGAGATCAAGGATATGATGATAACTGATGAAGCTGAGGGAAAATGAAAGTTTGGGCCATGGATGTTGAGGAAGTCAATGACCTGGGAAGCCAGGATCTTTGGAGGGACATAAAAATATATACTGAAGTCTTAAAGTGTTAGGATATACTTGGGTTGAGGGGAAGGCTGTGAGTTTCCTTCTGTACCCCTTCAGAAAGGATAGAGGGGCAGCTAGATGGCACAGTGGATAGAGCACCGGCCCTGGAGTCAGGAGGACCTGAGTTCAAATCCGGCCTCAGACACTTAACACTTACTAGCTGTGTGACTCTGGGCAAGTCACTTAACCCCTATTGCCTCACTAAAAACAAAAAACAAAAACCAGAAAGGATAGAGAACAATTTGGGGAGAATAGCTTCCACTAACATCTGGATAAGGTGACATAGTTAGACAGAGAGGACCTCAAAGAAGAGGTTGCTGAGTAACTTCCTCAGAGTGAAGGTCTGGAAGCAGCAATAGGGAGCAAGGAATATGCCTCCTCCTCCTCCTGGCCCAGTATATTATGGATCTGAAGATAATTACTTTATGAAAAATGGGAATAATAGCTCCTGCCTCTAAGGATTGTTGTGAAGACCAAATGGGATCATATTAAAGAGCTATATAAGTTCTCACTATTATTATTATTCCCCTAGAGCATGAATTTCTTTCATGTCACAGATCCCCTTGGCAGTCCGGTGGTCTCTGGACCCCTTTTCAGGATAATGGTGTTAAAGAAATCAATGATGAAAGGAAATACTAAATTTCCATTAGTGAAAATGAAGATGTTAATTATCTCCCACCTAAGTTCACCCCCCCAGAAGTATATTCACAGATCTCAGGTTAAGAACCTAGTTTAAGGGGCAGGTAGGCAGTGCAGTAGATAAAGCACCAGCCCTGGATTCAGGAGGACCTGAGTTCAGGTATGGCCTCAGACACTTGACACTTACTAGCTGTGTGACCCTGGGCAAGTCACTTAACCCTCATTGCCCTGCAACAAGAACAAACAAAAAAAAAAAGAACCTAGGTTAAGCTCGGTTAAGCTCTTAAGAGTGAATAAAGATATAATATCTTCTGGAAATAAGGGGAACAGACTTCTGTGAGTGTAAGAAAATGAAATGATTGTAAGGAGAGGTCTATAATGAAGTAAAATTTGTTAATAATAGAACAGGAGTTCCAAAGGGCACAATGGAAGGGGATGATACTGCCTGAGATAGAGACTCAGGTGAGCTTGGGCCCCTTGGGCCTAATCTCTAAAAAGGTTTAGAAAAGATGGGAATGGAGAAGCTGCTTTGGTGCATTACATAGTCTGCACTTGAGTCAGAAGCTGGTCCAAGAGTGCTTGAATCCATAAACATCAGGTTCCTATCTTCCCTATGTGTGGCTCCTAGGATGATGAAATAGCACTGTTGCTGTTAAACGTTAGCGAAAAGAATGGAGTCTTAGCCCTTCCACGAATTGGCAATATGACCTTATCCAAAGCATTTGTCCTTTCTTGGACTCAGTTTCTTCATATGTCAAATGGAGAAGCTGGACCAGATGTCTAAATTCCCTTAGAAAATTGATGACTTGTGACCTCTCAAAGATCTGGATAATCTGGTCAATTCTATGTTAACTTGACTTATTAAAAAACAGTTGTTTCATTAAGTTGATACCCTGACTACATACAAGAACTTTATACAATTGGGGCCTCAGAAATAATTAAGGACACAGCAAAACTTGAGTGGGAAGAGTGGGGAGAAGGAAAAGAGTCCTGAGTATTCTAGAGTGGGTGGTTGAATGTCTCACCCTGGAGTCAAGACCTGAGTTCAAATCTCACCTCAGACACTTACAAGCAGTGTGACCCTGAGCAAGTCACTAAACCCCGATTGCCTTAAACATGCAGGGCCATCTTCAGTCATCCTGATGTATATCTTGCCACTGGACCCCGATGGCTCTGGAGGAGAGAGTGAAGTTGATGACCTTGCACAGCCCTCCTTCACTTAAATACAATTCAGTGCAAGTCATGACATCCCCCTGATTTCATGGCCCTCTTAGAAAGGAAGGAACAACAACAACAACAACAACAACAACAGCATTTTGGGTATGGCCTTAGGGTCAAGTCCTGGCCTGGTCTCAGGGAGACTACATTTAAGCATATTTATATTTGTCTTGTGCCTGTGTGTCTGTTTCATTCCTTAGATGCTCCAACTTTCTGGACAGTTGATATTCCTAAGCTTCTGTTTCTCTATGGAAATTTCTAAATTCATTCTGCCTTGAAACACACTAATTTACTAAAACTTTTGGAATATGACTCTGAATCCATACTATATATTTCCTTTATAAAAATAATGTTTAATATAAACTTAAACATGGACACTCCAATATACATAGATCAGAAAAATTATTATACACAGCACCATAAATTCTGTTATATATAGTTTGCTTTTTAAAAATAAGTATATATTAAATTTAAATTTGTTTGTAGTAAACCTTCCTTTCTTGGTTGTGTCCTTTTCTGAATTCCCTTCTGTTGTCTTCTGTGTGTGTGTGTTGGGCTT
Source organism: Dromiciops gliroides (assembly GCF_019393635.1). Taxonomy (NCBI): domain Eukaryota; kingdom Metazoa; phylum Chordata; class Mammalia; order Microbiotheria; family Microbiotheriidae; genus Dromiciops; species Dromiciops gliroides. The sequence goes on from NC_057862.1 coordinate 86,750,121, forward strand.
TAAAAAAATATTTTGTTGATGCTCTTTTTTTCTTTTTTCCTCATCTCTATCCCCACCCACCACCTCCCAATCGCCCTGTAGTTTCTAAACTGGCTAATGATTAAGACATCTTATAATAGTAATACAGGACTAACAACAGATGTGCTTCTAAATAGTTGTATGTAAATTAAAAGCCATATTTTAAAGGCAGAAAAAGATCTTTTTACTTCGATCCAACTTAGGCAAACTTCATTTAAGAATCTAAAAGTTTTATGTGGAGTTTTATAGGGAGCTTTTTTTAAAAGTTAAAAAATGAATGAATGAATAAATGAAAAAGCACCTATTAAGTGCTTATTCTGTACCAGGCACTGTGTTAGGCACTATTCATGCACATACAAAGTAAGATAGTCCCTGCCCTCCAGAAGCTTACATCCTAATGGAGAAGACAACATTTAAAGGGACTGGTTGACAGGACAGAGGAAGGAGTTTTGGTCTAGGTGTAGGAGTTCTTACCTTTTTCGTGTCATGGATTTCTGTACAAGTCTAGTGAAACCTATGGAGTCATCAGAATAATGTTTTAAAATACATACAATAAAATACCTAGGATTATAAAGGAAACCAATTATATTGAAATATGACTATAAAATATTTTTAAAAAATAAGTTTATGAGGGGCAGCTAAGTGGTGCAGTGGATAAAGCACAGACCTTGGATTCAGGAGGACCTGAGTTCAAATCCAGCCTCAGACACTTGACACTTACTAGCTGTGTGACCTTGGGCAAGTCACTTAACCCCAATTGCCTCACTAAACAAAAAAAGTTTATGGACCTCAGGTTCCCCTTTTAGGGAATCACAAAAATAGTGTGTGAAAACAAGGTGTAGTTAATTATTAAGAGCTTTCCAGAAACAATGGTAATACTGATTTCATGACCATTTTGAGAACAAAATATGACATTGGGGGAGGAAGAGGCTGGAAGGTAGGGGGGTATGCACATGGCAGCAGGGCAGATGATAAGGCATGGGGCTGGATGGAAGTAAAGTATGGTCTAAAATTGGCTATATGTAGTTAGCATTTGTTTACTCACCAATCGGGACAGCTCTGCTCCAGAGCAGACTTCCAAAGTTGAGTTGATTCACTTTAAAAAAGTGAAGAGTCAGCCCTGAATTTTCCCTTATTGGCAAAAAACAGAGAGAGAGAGAAAGAGAGAGAGAGAGAGAGAGAGAGAGAGAGAGAGAGAGAGAGAGAGAGAGAGAGAGAGAGAGAGAGAGAGAGAGAGATATCCAATAACAACAACCACAACCCAAATTTCAACAGATCAAGTTTCTTTGGGTAGATATTCTTAAACTATTTTTTGTGTAATGGACCCCTTTGGCAGTCTAATGAAGCCTATGGATCCTTTCTCAGAATAATGTTTTTAAATGCATAATATTAAATTCAGAGGATTACAAAGAAAACCAATTATTTTGAGATAGTTATCAATATACTGAGGGGAAAAAACCAAACAAGTTCCCAGACCTAAGGTTAAGAACCACCACCACTACCACCACCATGCTTCTAGGTTAATCAGCTGGCTAAATTGTATTTGGTTGGTGAATGTATGATAAGATGATAAGCAATGACATAGAGAAGGGATAATAATTTTGATGATTGGGAGTGGGGAAAGAAGATCTGACTTGAGGGAGGAGTTTCCTCACTTGAAATGAGAGGTTGAATTTCATGATCTCTGAGGTTCTTTGCATCTCTAGATCCCTATGAGCCTATGATTTTTCTTTTATTCCAACCAACTGAAGGCCCATTGTCAAAAGATCTTCAGACAAAGAGTTATAGCTATCACCATGTTTATCAATCTGTTTGTTTATTGATTTATCTATTTATTCATTTTTAACATTTAAAAATTACATTTTAAATGTTAAAAAAATTTTAAATTAAAAAAAATTTTCAAGTTCCAAATTCTCTCCCCCCTCCTGCCCCCTCCCACCCACTGAGAAGGCAAATAATATGTCAGTTATACATGTAAAGTCATGCAAAACATTTTGTTTCAAAAAGGAAGGGAAAAAGCAGGAACCAAAAAGAAAATGAAAAAATCATGCTTCAATCTGCACTCAGAATTCATCAGATCTCTCTCTGGAAGTGGATAGCATTTTTCATCAAGAGTACTTTAAAATTGTCTTGGATCATTGTATTGATCAAGTACTTCGCAGTTGCTCACCATTATAATATGGCTGTTATTGTATCACCACATTTTAAAAGTTAGTGAAACAACTGTTTTCACTTGTGTTTACTTTCATACCACACACTAGAATTGTTGACACAAGTCTCCGAGTGTTATCAAAGTTAATATGGTAGATGTGACTTAAGAGATATGGGGAAGGCTGTTGACAAACATTAATCGTTCCATAAATACTGTCAAGACGGGATTCCTTTTTTATATATATTTCTCTGGCTTAAGCCATGTTACTGAAAAACCAATACTGGGCCATATGTTTATACTTTTCTTGGCACATAAACTAGATATTTTACAGACAAGTAGGACAATAAAAGGCAACTACTCACTCAAGTCACATACTTGATTCTCCATCACAGAAAAAGAGCCCAAACCATCACAATTCTATAGTAATTTAATCAGAATTAGTTGTAAACCACTAATATTATATGTGCAGGTATCTGTATCACATAGATAGCAATATTGTATGTAAGAGGTAACATGATGTGGCTGAAAGAGAAATGGGTCTAGGATCAGAAGACCTTACTAACTGTATAGCCTTGAGCAAGTTACTTAATTTTTCTGAGTCCTGGTTTTGTAATCTATAAAATAGGGATAATAATTTCATAGGCTTGGTATGGGAAAAATACTCTATAGGATTGAATATATGGAATGGGCCTCATAAGCCCTTCTTTTTAAGAATAAGAAAACTGAAGTTCAGGGAGTTTAAATGGTCAATGATCAAAGGTCACAGAGGTAGAAGAATTGGAACCCAGGTCTTCTTACTCATCAGTTTTCTTACAATTGTACCACAATGCCTCATATATAAATGTGTTCCTTCATTCCTCTATTTCCCCACACCTCACCAGTGGCCTTATACGAGGGTACTTATTATCATCTCCTAGCCCAGCCTCTTATCCTTTCCCCCCACCAATGAAGTGCCCTTTATACCATTTACTTTGGGTATAGTTTGTACTACTTACCATAGGGGCAAAAATTCCTTATTATAGCTCTGGTGACTAAAATTGAGTAGAAGGTTTGATGGACTCCACTCATGATCATGGTGCTATATCAATATCAGGTGGGGTATGGGGAACATAAATAGCAGGAATAAAAAGGCTGAGGAATCAGACTTCAGACAAATTGTCAACTCCCTAGCTCTGTAATTTGCCTTAACCATGAATCCTTACCTACTCTTAGCCCTTTGTGCCTTGTACCTAGCCAACACTGGGATGCCAACGCAGTCTGTATTTTTAGTTTATGCTTGCTCTCTTCCTTATTTGGGCCCCCTTCCTCAATCCTGGGTAGAGATAGACTTTCCTCTATCTTTGGATTATCTCAGTCACTGGCATACACTGTCCCTGCCTTGGACAAACCACCTAACACTGCCTGTCCACTGCAGATGATTAATAAGTACTCGGCTGGTTGAATTGAATCAAATTGAATAGTAGGTACTCAATAAAGTGTATTGAATTGAAATTGCTCATCCATATGGTAGAACCACCAGAATAGTCCATGTTACCTCTGCCACTGGGGAGATGGATCACCTTCATCAGTTCAGTCAACATTTATAACTGGAATATTTTTCACACTTGTTCTGCTGCTTTGGGTAGGAGTATTTTTTCAAAATTCATTTTAAAATGTGGATGACTTTCCAGAGGGAAGCTGGAAAATATTTGTGTACTATGCTTACCAATAGTCCCTATTTATGATTATTGACATCAACTTCAGTCAATTAATTGCACCTTTTTATTAAAGAGTAGCTGCATGCATCATTTCCCCCTTCTCACCATACTTGACTTTTCAATTCGTCCCCACAGCAGAAGGTAAAGAGAATGCATGAGTTGGTCAATAGGCTATGTCTATAACTATTCAAGTTACAGAAGATCATCTGACTGGGTCATTCAACTTTAGAAGATATTTTAAGGAACTGTTTGTGGAGGAAATTTGATTCTGTCTTTAAGTTTCCCCAAAGACAGAGATTGTTAAGAAAATAAAACACAAAGGTAATATGAAGGTCCAGGTCAATTTCTTTAAGTATATCCAATTTCTTTTGGGATTAGATTAATTTATTTTAAACCTCTGCCTTGTTTTCTGGCTGACTTACAGATGGAGTCAAAGAGAAACTTGTTTTTGTAGATTATTAAACTGGAAGAGACTCTGCAGAGGTCCCAGTAGGTCTCCCACTCTACTGCTTCTCTGGTCTCTTTGAAGTGTTGTCTTCCTCTTCAGAATGCAAGCTCTTAGAGGGGAGGGACTATATTTTTGTTTGTTTGTAGACAAGTGCTTGGCACAATGCCTTGTACATAATAAGTACTTAATAAATGCCTATAGTAGCTAGGTGGCACAGTGGTTTGAGTATTGGGCCTGAAGTCAAGAAGACTCATCTTTCTGAGTTCAAATATGGCCTCAGATGTGTACTACTTGTGTGACCGTGGTCAAGTCACTTAACTATGTCTTAGTTTTCCCATCTGTATAATGAGCTGGAGAAGGAAATAGAAACCACTCTAATATCTTTGCCAAGAAAACCTCAAATTGAGTCACAAAGGGTCAGACATGACTGAACAGCAACAATAAATGTATTTAAAAGCATTATTCTAAGAAGGCATTCATGGTTTAATCAGATTGCCAAAAGGGGTCCAAGACCTCTTAACAAAGAGGTTAAGAACTCCTGCTTTAAAGCATCTTGAATTTGCCTTATTTTCCAGCCTATGTATCAATTGTCAGGAACCCTTTGGTGAAATTTACAGACTAGTAATCAAATCAATCAATAATCATTTACTGAATACTTATGATATTCCAGGAACAATGCTAGGTGCTAAGAAAACAAAGGCAAAATGAAGCAGTTTCTGCCCCTGAAGAGCCTACTTTATACTAAATGAGACATGTACATTAAGAAAATATAAAAAATATAAAATGTTACGTTAGCAAACAAATGTTATGTTAGCAAAACATTAGAATTTATGGGCACCTTAGAGATCACCTCATTCAATTCCCCTCATTTGACAGATGGGGAAACAGAGGCCCAGAAGGGTTAAGTGAATGATCCAAGGCCACAAGTGAGATAATGTAAGAACTAGGCTAAAACTCATTTTTTTTTTCAGTCCTAGTACAATATGCTTTAATCCCTGCACTTTAGAATCTGCAAAATCTCGGTAATCTAAACTTAGAGTAATAACAGCCGATCTGTTTCAGATGTGATTATTTATTCAAAGGGAACCAGGTGCTTAAAACTATAGTCCATTATAAGCACATAAGACACTTCCACTCCAATTCTGTTGTTAAATTTCCTTTCTATTGCTCCATCTGGTGTTAAATATAAAAAACACTATTGTTCATTTTATACCTGCATACATTTTAAATAAGACTCTCAACATTATCTTGTCCATTTAAAATAATTGTATTAAAATGTGAAGAAATATGATCTTGTAAAAGCTGCAGTCTGAAACATACAGGGAGTAATAGAGAAAGAGTAGAGCAGTTATTATTTAAAATTCATGGTAACAGAGGCAAGATTGATCGGGAGAGCCTCCTTCTTTAGGATAACTGAACTGTGGGTGAAAAATGGTTGCTGCTTCCCAGACAAGCTTTAGAAGAAAACAAGAGATCATATGAAAAGGGGGGTCTCCTGGGCCCCTTGATGCAATAGCAGCTGCTGGGGAGACTGAGGGCAGCACCTCATTGCCAAAAGATTAAGATGCCTTTAACCTCATCCGGAATTAAGATAGCAATACAGTTCTCCCCAAGACCAGTTGATCTTAGTGTCCAATTCCCTCCCAATTCAAGCACTTGGATTTTCCAAAACACAATGATCATCAACCACAGACATGCCTTGGAAAGAAAAGAAGACTGACCACTAACAAAAATATTGAGGGATAAACAATAACTGCTACCCCCAAACTGAAGTTAGGCTCAAACAGAAAAGGAGCTGAAGGGAGGAAGAGAATAATTTTAAGTATAAGGCCATGAAGGAGGTAGCAAGGTGGTTCAATGGATAGAACACTGGGCCTGAAGTCAGGAAAACCTGAGTTCAAATCTGGCTTCAGACACTTTACTAGCCACGTGACCCTGGGCAAGTTACTTAACCCCTGTTTACCTTAATCCACTGGAGAAAGAAATGGCAAAAACTTTAGTATCTTTCCCAAGAAAACCCTATAAACAGTATGGTCCATGGGGTCACACACAGTTGGATATGACTTATTATTTTTTTTTTTAGCAAAATGAGGCCAAGGGCATTTAAATATTTCAAGAGACCTGTGCTTTCATTAATGTGAGTGTTCTCTCCACTGGGGCAAATTGCAATATCTTTGAGAAAAAGATGGCATGGTACAATGGAAAGTGCACTAGATTAGGAATTGGAGGACCTGAGTCTAGATTCTGGCTCAAGCAATTAGTACCTTTGTGATGCTGAGGTTAGGTAACCCCTCTGGACTGTCATATTTTCTATCTGTAAAATGAGGGAATTAGATGAAATTACCTCAGAATTTATGATCCTGGCACTGCTGCATGAATTACTAGGCTAAAAAGATCATCTCCCAGTGAAAAGCAGATCTTTTGGGGGTTGAGCCTTTCTGAACTTTAGGCGTGTTTCCCCCCACAAAACAACAAACCTGCAGTTTGTTAGCTGGCCTTTGTAGGACTTGTTAACATTTATATTCTTCTGGCTTAGACTTTGAGAACTCAGGGTCACCTCCACCCCGAACAGTGGTTAAGGGTAAGAATGAAGAATCCAATTCTGAGGGAAATACAATAGCAGAGAATGTAAAATCTTACTGCCCCCAGAGGTTTAGCTAGATTTTTAATAATTTACCATCACTAAAATTGTAATGCAGCCTTCACACCACTGCTGTAGAGTGTTCAGAGAATAAAAGTGGTCAAGAAGTTCGTGTTCTTGTTGCACAGCCTCCACCTGGATTTGCACATGCTACATTTAATCAAAGGCAGTGCCTACACACCCAAACTGGCTTGCAAAAAAATTATTTGAAAGCAGTTGAATGACTAATTTTAGGGTTTGGGGCGGGAGGAGAATAGGAAAACCCCCATTGAAATGAAGCAATGGGTATTCAATGTATGCTTTTTTCCTATTTTGTGATCTTAGACAACCCTGCAGATGTCTCAAGCACTGCTCACTCCTTGTCTATAGGCTATAGACTAAAAAATAATCTCACTAGGTTCGAAAAATATACTTTCTATAATCATAGTGTCAATATCACTAGTTGAAGTCATCAGGCAAAAGTAAGGAATTTGCTTTTAATTAGAGCCATGTTCAGATGTAGGAAAATGATGTGTTCTTGAATATCCACACCTTAAGAATATCACCCCTTAAGAAACATTATTCATTCACACACCACATGCGAGGAACTGAGATAAGTTGTGAGTCTACAAAGCCAAAAATGAAATGGTCCCTGCTTTCAAGGAGCTTAATCCTGGACAGAGACAATATGTACATTGCTAAGTAAATGCAAAAATATATCCAAAGCAAAACAAAGCAATTTGTGGTCATGGGGAAAGCACTTGCAACTCAGGTGATCAGAATAAGCCTCATGTAATAGATGGCATATGAGTTGAGTTTTGAAGGAAGCTAAGGATTCTGAGATCTGGAAGGATTATATCCCTGACATTGGGAGCAATGTCAAGGAAAAGCTTTAAATACCAAATAGAAGGTTTTGTATTTTTCCTAGAGACAATAGGGAATAACAAAAGCATGGGGCAGCTAGGTGGTACAACGGATAGAGTGCCAAGCCTGGAGTCAGGAAGACCTGAGTTCAAATCTGGCTCAGATACTTTGCTAACTTTGTGACCCTGGGTAAGTTACTTAACCCTGTTTGTCTTCATTTCCTCATCTGTAGAATGAGCTGGAGAAGGAAATGGCAAACTACTCTAGGATTTTTGCCAAGAAAATCCCCAGATGGGGTCATGAGGAGTAGGACATGACTGAACAACAGCAAAAAGCTTCTTGAGCTTAGTAGTTAGACCTGGACTTTAGGCAGGTCTGAGGATAATAAAGAGGAAAGAGGAATAAACCAAAGTTCATTCATGGATTGAAGCGAACTCACTACCTGATCTTGAGGTTATGGGATTATTGGGTTGAGATCCAGAGGTGATGTAAATATACTCTAGGACCTTCATCACTGTTATGCTGCAGGGGCAGCTAGGTGGTGCAGTGGATAAAGCACCGGCCCTGGAGTCAGGAGTACCTGAGTTCGAATCCGGTCTCAGACACTTGACACTTACTAGCTGTGTGACCCTGGGCAAGTCACTTAACCCTCATTGCCCTACAAAAAACAAAAAAATTTAAAAACTGTTAGGCTGCAGTACCTGTGGGGTAATGGATGTCCCTGGAACAGAATGTGTTATCAACTTATTGAAATAGGCAAGACTCAAACAATTGACAGAATTTTTCTTTTTAAAAAGAGAGGCCAGTTTTGTCAGAGTGATAATTGGGCATCTGGAAACTCCCAATCACCTGTCAACTTGTCTTTACTTTTGTGTGCCTCACATACTGGGTTTAAGAAGATTGGGTTTAATCTTAGGAGTGTCTACCAAAGTTATTTCTCTGGTTCACACTGTCACCACCTAGAATTGCCTCTGGGAAATCTCAGAAAATAGATCAGCTATAGTTTGGTCTCTACAAATGTTGGTAAAAGATCCCATACAACCCTTTTAGGTAACAATGCACAGGGTGCCCTTTATACCATCCTACAGAAAATGCATAAAGGACTTGCAATAGCGTGTAAGTAGCTGACACAAATCCTATGTCCTCTTTAGTAAGTTCCCCTATGGGTTGGATTCTCCTTTGGAAAGGGAACAGACGGGTTTTTTAAGAGGTGGTCCCTCAATATTCTGGTTAGTTTCACCTTTCATTCTAGACACCAATACAAGTAACCTTACAGAACTACAATGAGGAAAAGCATTCATCTAGAAGGAAAATCAACTAGGGTTACTCAAGAGGCAGTATCCTTCTAGCAGGACCCAGATTTACTTCTAGCTCTGTTATTCTCTCAGGAACTCTTAAGCAGAAACAGCAGCAGAAGAAGAAGGAGGAAGAGGAAGAGGAGAAGGAGTAGGAAGAGGAGGAGGAGGAGAAGATGATGAAGAAGAAGAAAGTGAAGAAGAAAGGGTCAAATAGAAGATGAAGATTCCCTTTTGTAACCCAGAACAAAGGGGGTTCCTCCTCCAAAAGTATCTCCATTTACTGTTTGGGTCAACTAATTCATTCCCAAAACAAAAGGGTGATTCATGCTACAAGGTTCATCCCACTTCCAATTATTTTGATTTTCAATTACTGGCCCGTTGGATTATCCTAATGATTCTTGAATACATGGAGAAGAGGATGAAAATGGAAAAACCATTAAGATAAATGAACACCTTCATTTCCTTCCTATGATGGGATGCTCTAGTTTTTTTCCTAGTTTGTTGACATCCTGCATCTTTCTTGGCTTTGACTTTATCTTCTTCCTAATCAGGCTTGGTTATTACACTCCCCACTCCTAACCCAAGCATACCAGCACCTTCTGTACCTAACTCCCACCAACTGATGCCAGTGGCTTAGACATGCCAAGACAAATTTCCAAGAGAGGGAAGAGGCTACACCTATGTCAACAGTGATTATCATATATGAACAGGAATCTGAGAGAATATGCTAAAAAAATACTGCCTCACCCCTATTCTTCTTCTTTGCAGGTATGTTTCAAATCTTCTTTAACTGCTAAAAGGTCTATCCACCCCCTCCTCATTTTCCCCTTTAAACTCTGTCATTTGTACAGCCTATTAACCTTTAACTTTATGACTATCCAAAGATGAAATACTGGCAGCATTTAAGTCTGAGAATACTAGAGACCCACCTTCTTGGTTTGCAAGAGAGGTGAAGCACTTTCTTTTAAATCAGTCATTTTTAATATCAGTCAGAGAGACGCAATGCCTTGGAGACTATTTTTAGCTCTGCATACTGAGGTTATTCATAATAAATGCAGTACAGATTCCAGTCTACACACACCCACATAGATTGAGCAGAGAACTGGATCTCTCTCTCTCTCTCTCTCTCTCTCTCTCTCTCTCTCTCTCTCTCTCTCTCTCTCTCTCTCTCTCCCCCTCCCTCCCTCCCTCCCTCTCTGTCCTGCAATTAAAAGCTATAAAACCCAATTAGAACATCTTAATTCTTAGTGCATTTAATCTCACCTTAACATTGCTTTTTCTAGTGAAAGCTTAAGTGCCAATGGGAAAACAAACAAACAAAAAGTAGAAAGTGTATCTATTTTATTGGCTGCCAGAAGACTTTAGTTCTAGTTCTGAATATGACTAATTGTGAGGCTCAAGTCACTTCAACTCTCTGGTCCTCTGTTATCTCATCTTTAAAATGAAATGTTGGAATAAATTATCTCAAAGGTCTTTTCTAGCTCTAAAGCTATGATCTACATTTTGGTGACAATGATAGTGCAGTGGACAGAGCATTGGTCCCAAAGTCAGGAAGACTCCAGTTCAAATCTAGCCTTAGACTATTTCTAGCTCTCTGACCATAGACAAGTCACTTAACTTGGCACATGGTAGGCCCTTAGTAAATGTTTATCCCTTTTGGATATTTCTATGCTAACAGAATGACTTAAGGTGAATAAAATTTTTGGTGAGTTGTGAGTTAACATGAAATGACCTCACCTGCTGAAGTCAATTCCATTCAATAAGAATTTATTTATTAAGTGCCTACTATGTACCAGGTTCTGTACTGGGTACTGCAGAGATGAAGACAATGATGAAATGGTCCCTACCCTCAGGGAACTTACATTCTATTAGGGAGAATTGAATACAGCTACAAAATTAATTACAAAATAAACACAAAGCAATTTGTCCCATGGGTGAAGAGCCCCAGCAATTAGGGGATCATGAGAAACCTCATGGGAGAGGCAGGATTTCAGCGAAGCCCTAAGGATGCTCAGGATCAGAGGCAGAAGTGAGCAGGGAGAGTATTCCAAGAATAGGATTCTGCAAAGGCACAGAGAGAGATGAGAGATGTCACAGGATAGTGGAAAGAATACTGGATCTGGAGTCCAAGGGATTGGTTTAAATCCTAACCCTTCCATTCGACAGTGACATTGATTGACACAATCTCTTGGGCTTCAATTTCTTCAACTGTAAAATAGGGCTGGAGCAGGGATGGAATGGAGAAGCAGGGAGCCAGAGGACTTGGACTACCTGACTTCTAAGGTCTCCCTGGGTAGCCATGAGGTGTAGTGATAGAGTGCTAGTCCTGGAGTCAGGAAGGCCTGAGTTCAAATGTGACCTCAGACACTAGCTGTGTGACTCTGGACAAGTTGCTTAACCCTGTTTGCCTCAGTTTCCTCATCTGTAAAATGAGCTGGAGAAGGAAATGACGAACCACTCCAGTATCTTTGCCAAGAAATCCCCAAATGGGATCACACAGACTCAATATGTATATCAATCATCAGCAAAGTTCATTGGGGTCTAGACCTCTTAATGGCCCCAGGCCTCTTGGGCCCAGCAGCAGATTAAGGGAAGACAGAAGGAAGCTGGAAGAGACTTAGGGATAGAGATCAGGGTTTTCCTAAAGAGCAAGGACTGGGTTATTTGGGGGAGGGGTTCTTTGCCTTTCTTTAAATCATTACCACTTAGCACAGTGCCTGGTACATATTAGGTGCTAAATAAAAGCCATTTGACCAACTGAAGGACAAATGAGGCTATATAGACAGGCTTGTGGACTTTCTGTCCCTATACCTATAAGAGAAGGAGAGTGGAGTTGGTCAGAGGACCTGGGTTCTAATTCCCCCTTTGCCACTTACTATGAGGAGACACCAGCAAAAATTCCTTGGTTTAGATTTCTGGACTCTTAGTGATTCCTTTAAGAAAGAAAACTGGGATGGGGCGTAGGATTGGTGGGGGGAAGGAAGTAATAAATAAAAGGTCTAGATCTCAAATAACATTAACCCGAGTTATATCTGTCTTGCTTCCTCTAATAGAATGTGAATCCTTAAGGTCATGAATGGGTTCACTTTCATATTTGTATAACCAGCAACTAATGCAGTCCTTTGGGCACTAAATAAATGCTTATTTAATTAAACCAGAGAGGGGTTTTGTCAAAGGCAATATAATTTCTTCCAGTGCCTTACCTTACTGTTCTCTGCAGGTTATTGGGGTTCACAGGGCTACTCAGACCATTTGCTTTTTCTCTTCCATCCCAGGGGGAGTCTCATGATTCGCCTTTCTAGGGGTCTTATTTCTCTGCCCCGCCCCAAGCTCCTTCACATCAAATCCTGCAGGAGTCAGGCCAGCCTGCGCCTCTTTCATTTGAAACATTCTTCCAGCATTATGAATAAAATTTGAAATTTTCTTTCCTTAAAAATTTACATTTTGAGGCACCTAGGTGGCGTAGTGGATAGAGCACTGGCCCTGGATTCAGGAAGACCTGAGTTCAAATCCAGCCTCAGAGACTTGACAATTATATATATATATATATATATATATATATATATATATATATATATATATATATATATATATATATATATATATAGTGGGTGCAGAGTGCCTAACAGATATCATTTAAAAATATGACTACTGTGAAAACATTTAGTTTCAATCTGAAAAAGAAAGTGAACTCACATTCCAATTTGGTATCAGATATATGGACATAGGCCACATGTTCCTGCTAGAATGTACGCTACTCAAGGGTAAGGGCTGTATCTTAGATATAATTGGAATTCTCCCCCCACCCCCAATACTCTGCACAGAGTAGGCATTTCACAAATATCCTGTTGAATAGAATTAAGCCATAACTCAGGCCACATGTACATTATCAAAAACACCAAGCTGCAAGACAGTTGATCTATGATGCTCTGCCTTCTTAATGGCCAATTAGGACCCTCACACAGTCAATCCACAGCTCGAGCTCACTGCCCTCTAATGACATAATGATGTCTTCAATGACACAGTTTTAAAGCCCTTTCATTAATCAGATCCTTTTAACACTTCAATGAGACACAGGATAGATTAGTTAGAAACAGGTGTGTGCTTGAAAAAGCAGGACAAAAGAAGGCCAACTATGGCTGCTTCTCAGTGCAGTTCTTTGAAGTTGGTGGTAAATAGAATCCAAGCACTGGATGAATGGAACTGCTTCTTTGGGTAGAAAAGGGAGCCAGCACTCTGTGAAGACAGCTTTAAAGCAGAGCACCCGGAAATGGCAACTAGAAAGTCTTTGGACTGTTTAAAAATTAACCAACCTGTTGTTTTACAACTTCCCCATCCCCCCCCCACGCCCCCATGAGAGTATTAAGGAATATAGAACTTTGGACACTAAAAATCCTGGATTTAAGGGTGAAGGTGGAGAAGAGGATTGAAGCTTGGCAGTGACTTGAACAAGGCCTTCACTTTACAGAGGACGCTCAGAGATGTTAAGGTATGTGTGCAAGGCTACAAAGGGGCATGAGCCAGAAATTGAACCTAGGTCCCCTGAAGCCAAATCTAACATTTTTTTTATATTGTGTCTCTTCATTGTGTCTCTTATACCTGTCTCTTCATTTTGTAGGTAAGAAAATTGAAGACCAGAGAGTTTTAGCAGACCCATGGTATGGAATTTATTCACCTGGGTCAAAATTTTTTTTTAAATGGGGAGTAGTGGTGGAGGGAGGGTTAGGGTTAGGGATAAAGGGGAAAAGCCAAGAAACGAGGCTGTAAAAAATGTAATTTTGTTTTGTTTTGCAGGGCAATGAGGGTTAAGTGACTTGCCCAGGGCCATACAGCTAGTAAGGGTCAAGTGTCTGAGGTCTCTTAACCTCTTACAGAGTATCACTGTACACGGGAAGAATGTTGGATTTGGAGACAAATTCTATGTAGCCATTCACCATTTTTCAGACTTTGGCTAAGTTGTTTAACCTCTCTAGCCCTTCCTATCTAGAAATGAGGTACTTGAATGATGTAAATTTTAAGGTCTATTGCAGTTTTATAGTTTAAATGTACTTTCATACTTGAATCCTATAAGGTAGGAGAGAACAGAGTAGGGCAGGTACTATTATAACTGTTTTAAGGAACTAATGCCAAAGAGGTCAGATGTCTTTCTCAAGGTTATAGAGCTTTTAAACATTATTTTTATTCTTTTTTAAGATATGAAAAGTGTTTTTCTTTTTTAGAAAATGTTTTTATTTTACTTTCCTAAATTATATGTAAAAACATGTTTTAGCTTTTAAAAAATAATTTTAGTTCCAAATTCTCTTCCTCTTTCCCTGTTTCCCCTCTCCTCTCCCTGAAAAGGCAAGCAATTTGATATAGATTATATGTGTACTGTCACACAAAATATATTTCTATATTAACCATGTTGCAAAAAAAGACACAGACCACAAAAAAAAAACACCAGAAAAATAAAGTTTAAAAAAAGTCTGTGCCAATCTACACTCAGACTCTATCAGTTCTTTCTCTGGAGGTGGATAGCATTTTCACCATCAGTCCTTCGGAACTGTATTGTATCATAGTATTGCTGATAACTCACTCACAGCTGACATTATACAATATTGCTATTACCATGTGCAATGATCTCCTGGCTCTGCTCACTTCACTTTGCATCAGTTCATATAAGTCTTCCCAGGTTTTTCTGAAATCATTCTGCTTGTGATTTCTTATAATAAATAATATTTCATCAAATCATATACCACAACTTATTCAGCCCTTTCAATTTCTAGTTCTTCGTTGCCACAAAAAGAGCTGTCATAAATATTTTTATACACATAGTACCTTTTTCTTTTTCTTTGATCTCTTTGGGATAAAGATCTAGTAATGGTGTTGTTGGGTCAAAAAGTAAGCCCAGTTTCATAGCCTTTTGGGCATAATTCCAAACTGATCTCTAAAATGGTTGGATAAGTTCAAAATTCCACCAACAGTGCATTAGTGTCTCAATTTTCCCTCCTCTCCAAAATTTGTTGTTTTCCTTTTCTGTCATATTAGCCGATCTGATAAGTATGAAGTGGTACCTCAAAGTTTGTAAAATTTGCATTGCTTTAATCAATAGTGATTTAGAGCATTTTTCATATGACTATAGATAGCTTTGATTTCTTTACCTGATAGCTGCCTGTTCATATCCTTTGACCATTTGTCATTTGGGGAATATTTTTATTCTTAACAAATAACAAATAAAATGGTAGGTACAGAACATAGTAGGTAGGTAGTGCAAAAAACCGAGTGCTTTGGGGCAGCTAGGTGGCGCAGTGGATAGAGCACCGACCCTGGATTCAAATCCGACCTCAGACACTTGACACTTACTAGCTGTGTGACCCTGGGCAATTCACTTACCCCCAATTGCCTCACAAAAAAAGACTGAGTACCTGCCTTGGAATCAGTAAGACCTGAATTTGAATCCTTCCTCAGATGCTTACTATCTATGTTACCCTGGGCAAGTTATTTCAACCCTCTGCAGCTCAGTTTCTTTATTTGTAAAATGAGATAATAATAGCACATACCTCCCAGGGTGGTTGTGAAGATCAAATGAGGTGACACATGTAAAGTGCTCTGCAAACTTTAAAGCACTAAGTTCTAGCTATTATTATTATTATTATTATTATTATTATTATTTCTATTATAGTAGAATAGAAAAAGAATATTCTATATCAAACTGCAGACTTCTGTTATATACAGCTTGCATTTGTTCAAAGTATATAAATTCAACCCACAGCTTTCAACATTATACTGCTTGTCCATGTTTCTTTGAAAAGATATCTGACTGGTTCCTTTCCATTTATTTTCTACTCTAAATTCCTATTACCCCTTACACTCCTATCATAGCCCTTCCCCCCCCCCCATAGTCACTGGAAAAAGGAAAAGAAAAATAAGCCCTTATAACAAATATGCATATTCAATCAAGAACAAATTCCCATATTGGCTGTGCATAAACCTATGTCTTATTATGCATCTTGAATAGGACCATCACCTCTGTCAATCATGCTACTTTGCTAACAGTCTTCTGGAATTGTGGCCAAGATCACATCACTGCTACAAGTGATATAGCCAAGATTTCAACCCACTTTTTCTGACTCTAAGTCTAATGCTTTCTTCACTGTTCCACAGTGCCATACAGTCATTACTTATTTATTGTGTTGAACAATAATAACCAGTTATTTTCACTATTATCCTTTCTCATCTCTTTTGATGGAGTTCAGATAGGTCAACATCCCACTATTATTCTTGTATTTGAATACTCTGTTGACTATTGTGCAGATGTATAAAAGGACTGGGTTTTTATAATTGACTAAGGGTTTGAAGATATAATCTCATTTTTTGCAAATTTACCGAAATGAACCTTGGGATAACTCCAGTAGCAGATTGGATGTCAGCGAGCATTTATTCACATGGTTTTATTTTTTCCCAGTCTATTTTTTGAAAGATTTTCATCCTATATGAGTTGGAAATTATGAATATTGGGCATGGAAATATCTATTTAAGGTATTGGTCTTAAATTTGTATGGGTCAATGTTAAGCATAATGGGATTGCTGAACCACTATTAGTGATATTTGAGAAATCATGGAAAATAAGAGAGGTACCTTAAGGTTTGAAAATGACAAAAATTGTCCCAATTTTCAAAAAAAGGGAAGAGAACAGAGTCTTCAAACTATAGGCCATTGATCTTGACTTCAATTATGGGTAAAATTCTAGAAAAGATTATTAAAGAGATAGTTGGTGACCATCTTGAAAGGGAAGCAATACTTAGAAAGAACCAGCATGGCTTCATTAAAAATAGTTCAGGCCAGATTTACCTCACTTCCATTTTTGATAGAACTACTCAACTAGTAGATGAGAAGAATACTGTGGATATAGTTCACCTGGATTGTAGCAAAGCATTTATTAAGGTATCTCATACTGTTCTTTGATGCAATTTGATGAATTTGATGCAACAAGAACTAGGTCGCATTATAGAGAGACTTGAGAACTGGTTGGATGGCTTGACTCAAAAAGTAGTCATTAATGGTTTAATATCAACAGGGTGGAAAGTCTCCAGGAGAAAAGCCCAAGGGTCTCTGCTTGTCTTTGTGCTGATTCACACTTTTATCATATAGTTTATTCTATAGTAATAAAATTTGCAGATGACTCACAGCTGAGAGGAGGAGTTAACCCAGTGGATGACAGATTAAGGAATCCAAGAAGATCTTGAGGTGCTAGAACATTGGGTTGAATCTAATAACAAAAAATTCAACAGGAATAAATGCAAAGTATTAAACTTGAGTAAAAAGTGAATTTCACAAGTAAAAGACAGGGGAAGTATGGTTCGATATCAATTATTCTAAAAAAGGTCAGAAACTTTATTTTCTCTTCTTTTTTATTAGATCAGAGAGCTTCCATGGACAAGTTTAAGTCAATAATGTAAAGTGGAAGCCATTTGATTTAGGGCTGCATTGAGAGGCATGGCTTCCAGAACTAGGGAGGTGAGAATTCCATTGTGCTCTGACCTCATCAGAACTCATCTGAAGTATTAAGCTCAGTTTTCTGCAGGCCTCAGTTTAAGGATAGTGATAATCTAGAGAGTGTCCAAAGGAGGGCAACTGGGATAGGGAAAGGCCTTGAGTTTGTTTCATATCAGGGTTGGTTGAGGAAACTGAGAGTGTTTATCCTGGAGAAGAGAAGATTCAGGACGGGGATGATAGTTGCCTTCAAATATTTTATGGGTGGTTATATGGAGGAAAGAATTTTTGCTTTTTTGGCTCCAGAAGACCAAAACCAGCAACAATAGGTAGAAAATTTAGGCTTGATGTTAGAAAGAACTTCTTAACATTTAGAGCTCTCCCTAAGTGGAGTGGGCTCTCTCTGGAAAAGCTGGGTTCCCCTTTCTTGAAGGTCTTTAAGCAGAAGCTGTAGGAAAACACATCAGGGATGTTATGGTGAAGATTTATGCTGGATATGAGTTGAATTATTTGGATGTTAAGATCCCTCCCAATTCTCAAATTCTGTGATTTTGTCATTTTGATGTATAATTTTAGCCTTGTGACTCTGTCTTTCTTGGTAAATGCTTAATGCCAATT
The DNA here is from genome assembly GCF_019393635.1 of Dromiciops gliroides. Taxonomy (NCBI): domain Eukaryota; kingdom Metazoa; phylum Chordata; class Mammalia; order Microbiotheria; family Microbiotheriidae; genus Dromiciops; species Dromiciops gliroides. Next base: position 86,768,308 of record NC_057862.1, read on the forward strand.
TTTTGCAACCTGCAAGTAATATATTGGATGGTTGATACCACTTTATTGTATAATCTTAATTGATCAATAAGTCCAGGCTCTTTAAGACTACCTTCTCTGTAATTTCTGTGGGCAATGACCTGACCCTGAATTATAAATTTCTCCTTCTTTCCCTCTTTATTTGTATTTATCAATTTTCTTTGTTTTTTTTTTTTTTTACTAACTAAGCTTTAATATCTTTGTGATCAGGGATGTGCATTAAATCATACCTAAGATAGCATCTTGTACATGGTTGATGTTTGTTGGTTGAGTACTTAAATTCTTACTTGGAATATCTTGGGTTTCAATTCAATTCATTGAACATCTTAATAATTACCTACTCTAGGCTAGGTACTAGGGATACAAAGACAGAAATGGAAAGGTCTTTACTCTCACAGAGCTTATCTTTTATATGAAGCAATCATATACACAGATAACAAAATATAAAGTCATTTCTAGCAGGCAAGGCAGAGAAGGAGGAATGAATCAGAAAAAGAGATAGGAGATAATTCTTGAACTGAGCGTTAAAAGGATTCAACTTTGGGCCTAAAGGGCTGACCTAGATCTTTGGGTCGCATTGGAAGGTAGTGTGTTGCCCCCCCACCCCACCCCAGGAGGTTTTCAAGCTGACTACCTGTCAGCCATATTTCAGAGGAGATTCTAGGTCAGATGGACTAGATGACCTTCTGAGAGTATGTGATTATACAAATGAGGCAAATGTGTGTAAATGTTTTGTAAACCCTAAAGTTGTCAACAAATATGAGTTATTACTTTTCCTCCAACAGACAATTCCCTTCATAAATTTACAATAGAATGTGATATACAGAATGTATCAGGAGAACATCAATCATTAGAAGATGGAGAAAGATCTATTTAAGCTTGACAAAAGGAAAATTCCAAAATAATTAAAGTTATCCCCAAGTGGAATGGACTACTTTGGCAGGGAGTGGGTTCTCCCTCACTAGAGGTGTTCAAGCCTGGATGAACAAGGGGCTGATGTAGAGAAGATTCTTATTCAGTTGTGTATTGAACTAAATGGATTAAGAGATTCCTTCTTCCTTAAAGATTTTGTGACTTTGTGAATATTTATCCCTGAAGCTTTTATATTAGCTTTTGAAAGCATATATATATATATATACACACATATATTTATATTTATACACATATTTATATTTATATATTAACACACACATATATATTTATATATATAAATATATATGTATATACATACACACATATATCTATATCTATCATCTATTTATCTATAGTAAAAGACCCCTTATAATGCTAAATATAAGGGATAGAACTAATGCTGAAATTATAATCCAACTATGTTTTATCAGAATTTCATGTTGGGAGTGCCTGATCTAATTAGCAGTATAATGGAACCAATATAATCCCAAGCCATGTTATAACTAGTATATAATGGTTTATTCAACCATACTGGTATAAAACTTTTGACACATATATGACACATATATGCGCTCAACTCTGTACTTATGCTTACATGGCAAAGCCATGAAATTATATCACCATCCCCTCATTTGAAGAGCAATTAAGCAATTGAGGCAGGAGATGCTGGTGAGCTGCTAATTTACTTAGAGACTCTGATTTGGGGCATTCTTCTCCTTTTTAAAGTATTTACTAAAGTTTTCATCTTTCCCACTTCCATTTCATGGTTAGTATAAGCCCAGCCTGAAAGATAATATATTGTGACTGTTATATTATTTATTTCCAAGCCCAGCTATTGATTATTGCATGCTGAAAATGACAAACGGCATTGGAGAAAGGCCTGGTCAGCGAGTTCTATTAAAGAAATGATAGGATTGCTCATGGATTGTTAAAAGGTTCAGTTTAGGTACTTTATAGGTTTATAGCCATCACTTTTTAATGATCAAATGATGAAAAATATGAGTCATGGGAACAATTTCTTTCTGTTGGAGTTTTATGTTTAAGCAGTTAGCAAAATAAGATACTCCTTTTGGGGGGGGGGTTGTGTGCCGAGATTTTCCTTCCCCAGACTTTATAATTTGTAATAATTAATGTCACAGTTATTTAATACAGTAGGAAGAAGTGTAAAAAGTGCAATGCCTCCAGAGAGAATGTCAGAGAACCTGGATTCCAATCTTCCCACTTTCTTGTGGCTTTGAGAAAATGCCTTAACTTTTGCTAGGCTTCCCTTTCTTTCATTTATAAAATGGTGATAATAATGCTTGCCTGCTTTCCCCATAGAGGTGTTGTGAATCTATTTGTAAGAGCTTGAAGATTATTTTAACCCCCCCTTTTTTAAATAGTGTGGGTGGTGTCTATGACTTAGGAACTTAAACATTAGGCCAGATGATTCTTCCTACGTTCTAAAATTAATTTTGGTTAATAAAATTAATTTAGAAAGGAAGGCTTAGGTTAGATGTAAGGAATAAGCTTTCTAACAATTAGAACTGTGTTTTTTTAAGTGGAATGGGTTGTTTTGAGGGGTAATAGGCTCCCCCTTCTTGGAGGTGTTCAAGCAGAGGCCAAATGACTGCTTGTCAGCCATGTAGCAAAGGGGATACATGTTAGACTAGAGGGTCTATAGAGTCCTTTCTGAGATTATGTGATTCTGCAGATAAGATAATATTGGGTAAATCCTAAAGTGGTCAACAAATAGGAGTTTGCCCCACCCTATTCCCCACAACTAGCCAGGTCTCTCCGTAAATTTATACCAAAAGCTGATTTATGTAGAATTTGGCCGGAGAATATCTGTTACATGAAGTGGAATATTTCTGGATTTTCTTAGTCACTCAAGGAATTCTCCTAGTCATGAGGTACACTGGACAGTAAAATCAGGAGATTTCAAAGTTGAAGATAAAATGAGCCCTCTGTCTTCAACCCAGTGACCTTTGGGAGCTCCCAGATCATTGACACCAATAATGGCATTTTTAGGATACTTCTAAGCATTGTACAAAATTTGACAGACTGTATTATTATCCTGATTTTGCAGATGAGTAAATTGAGAGGGCCAAAGGGGTTAAATGACTTGTCCACAGTCCTATCAGAGTATCAGAGGTGGTATTTGAACCCAGGGCTTCCCAACTTGAGGGTCAGAGCTTTTCCCACAATGTTGTGCAGCCTTTTTAATAGGTTCATAGAGCTGGAAGGGGGTCCCTCTCCAAGATCTTCATTATACAGATGAGGAGGAAGTTGTGGCTCAGGGAGATTTAACAAATTATTTGAGGTCACATCTTAACTACTTCCAGGCATAAACTGGAATTATAACCTAGGTTTTGTGATTCCTAGTCCTTTTCCCACTACACAACACATTTCTTGACTAATCCTGTGTACTCAGAGATTAGACAGTATCTGCCAAATTGTACCCTCAGGGGAATAATTCACTGATTTAAGATTTTTGATTAGAGTAGTTAGGTAGTACAAGGGGATAGAATGCTGTCAAGTCACTTAAGCCTCTCCATCTGTTTCCTGATCTGTAAAATGGGGTCAATAATAGCACTTACCTTTGGGGTTGTTGTGAGGATGAAATGAGATGATTTTTATAAAGTAGTTTGTAAAACTCAAAGCTCTATATAAATGCTGGCTATGATTATGTCACTCTCTTGTGGGGGAGAGATCTAACTACTACTCCTTTAGTAGTTGCTGATCCTTCTAATAATATTTATTGAGGACCTATCCCCACAGCATCTCTCCCATCCACCCCCTACTCCTTATACATACCCCCACTATTCTAGGTCAGGTTCTCATCATCTCTTACACAAACTGTTACAGTCAGTCACCTCCTAACTGGTCTCCCTGTCTCCAGTCACCCTCCATCCTCCATCAGATTCCAGATGGATACTCCTAAAGCCCAGGTCACTCGTGCGTTCAAGAAGCTTTAGTGACTCCCCATTGCCTCTAAGATAAAAATCACACTCCTGTTTGGCATGTGCCCGTGTGTCTGTGTGTGTGTGTGTGTGTGTGTGTGTGTGTGTGTGTGTGTATCTTTTATATATCTCTATATCTTATATATCATCTGTGTACTTACTGTTTTCCTCCCAGGAAAACATAATAGCTCCTTATGGGTATAAATAGCATCCTTTTTGTTTTTGTATTTGGGGGGGGAGGGGGATGTAATTGGGATTAAGTGACTTGCCCAGGGTCACACAGCTAGTGTTAAGTGTCTGAGGCTGGATTTGAATTCAGGTACTCCTGACTCCAGGGTCAGAGTTATCCACTGCGCCACCTAGCTGTCCCTGTTTTTATATTCTTCTTCTTTTTTTTTTTTTTGTGAGGCAGTTGGGGTTAAGTGACTTGCCCAGGGTCACACAGCTAGTAAATGTTAAGTGTCTGAGGCCGGATTTGAACTCAGGTCCTCCTGACTCCAGGGCCGGTGCTCTATCCACTGCGCCATCTAGCTGCCCCCTGTTTTTGTATTCTTAATGCTGAGCAGAGTGGCTGGTACCTAACAGATTCTTAATATATGCTTGTTGAATGGAATTGAGCCTGTGAATAAAAGTTCATTTTAAAAAAATATTGTAAGGCTTACAAAACACTGTCCTCACAACAACCTCATGAGGTGAATAGTGTAAGTGTTTTCATCACCATTTTACAGATAAGGAACTTGAGGTGTAGATCAGTTAAATGACCTACTAGCTATGTGACCTTGGGGCAAATATCCTTTTAACCTTTTGGTCTCAGTTTCCTCATCTGTAAAATGTGGGGGGCGGGGAGGAGGAGAATTGAACTAAAGTTCCTTTTAGATCTAACTCTATGTTGGAGAAAAGGATGAAACTGAGTGACAGGTTGGATCTGGGTGTTCTGACTCCAGGGACAAAACTCTTTCCTGTCCACCAAAGGCACTAGAGAAAAGGATAAATAAACCATGGGACCTGTCATCATTGAAGCTTGATGTCCAATAGGAAGAAATGACATTTCTACAAATAATTATAATACAAAGTAGGACAGGAAGAATGTACATGAGAAAAAGGCCTTGTGGCCTAAAAGGGGAAAAGAGCTTTGGATTCAGTCATGATACAGACAATAAAGATAGGCCACTTATACAAGAGTGGTGGCCAGGCCATTGAAGCCAAATCATGGCAGCTCAGGTGCCCTACAATCTCATGTCACCACATGGCAAATGTGAAATTTTGGAGCCTGGAATTTCAAGATGGTATATTGAGTCATAAACTTTTTTTTTTTTTTTTTGCAGGGCAATGAGGGTTAAGTGACTTGCCCAGGGTCACACAGCTAGTAAGGGTCAAGTGTCTGAGGTCAGATTTGAGCTCAGGTCGTCCTGAATCTAGGGCTGATGCTCTATCCACTGTGCCACCTAGCTGCCCCATTGAGTCATAAACTCTTAAGGCTGAAGGGACCTTAGAGATCATATAATGCAAGATTTCTTAACCCAGGGTCTGTGAACTTTTTTTTACATTTTAAACTGTATTTTAATATATTTTATTTTCTTCGTAATCTTGTGTCTCTTATTTTATGTATTTAAAAACATTATTCTGAAAGACAGACCCTCCAGAAGGGGTTCATGATACAGAAATTATTTTTCTAGTCCAACCCCTTCATTTGACAGAAGTGAAAATGCTGGTCTAGGCCGGAAAGTGACTGGAATTAGATCACAGAGGAGTAGGACTAGAATCCACGTCCTCTGCTGTCCAATTCAGTGCTCTCTCTACTACAGGGGCAAAAGTAATGACTCTCCTTTTTGGATTGGTGTGAAAATAAAACAGAATTTGGAGCTGGTTCAGCACTAGAAGACTGAGCTGCTTTAGGCCTGGAAGGGGAAAGTTCTCTCCAAAGCTTTCACTGCTGTAGAAGAGAAGTGTTGTGTACAATTCCACTACTGTACAATGCAGGATGATGGCCATGAAGAGCAGAGTGAGGCAGAAAGTCTAAGAATTTGTTTGGAGAGTCAGAGATTGTGGTGAGTTGCGTGTTACTTAGCATTGGAAGACTGGGGCCTATAATAGGTTTTGTGATTCCCAAATGAGGGGAATCAGAAAGCTGTGGGGAAGGACAGGAGGCCCAGCTGTAGTGTTACATTGGTTCTTACCTTGAGTTTTTTTCTCCTACCTCCTTGTCCAGTGGTATTTATTTGCCTTGGATGGGGTTCCTGGCTGGGCATAGGATTATCCACAAAGTGTACATATATATGTGTGCATTTGTATATGTGTATACGTATATATGTATACATATATATGTATGTGTATGTATCTATCTCTCTATCATCTAGCTACCTGTCTATTTATTATCTATCTATCCATCCATCCATCCATCCATCCATCCATCTATCTATCTATCCATCTATCTCTCAGAGCCAGGGTTGATAGGAGTTGTGAGATCAGGTTCTTCCCAGTACTGCTTATCTAGAGTCAGATGAGTGTGTTTCTGTTTCTGGTCCTCAAAGGAGAGTGCCTGGAGGGAGCAGAGGAAATTTTACCTTCAGATTACATAGTTGATAAACTGTCCTATACTTTCACTGTCATAAAAAAAAAAAAACACACAAAAAAAAGTTGAAGTCCCCAGGGTTTTAAGCAAAGGCATGCAAAACTAAAAAAGGAAGTAAGGGCTTGATATGTTAACCTTGGGTAGGTTGTGTGACTTTTGGACAAGACACTTCCCTGGGCCTCAGTTTCCTCACCTGTAAAATGATGAGGCAGGACCACGTGATTTCCAAAGTCCCTACTGCCTTTAATTTTTTATGACTTCAAACTAAAGGAGAGAAAGGAAGAAAAGAGGACTCTCTAAACCGTATCTCCTCATGCAATTCGGATATGTTTCAAAGCTCAGTCTTTGGACTATCTCTATGTACCATCAGCAAACTATATTATAATGTATGGCATTCCATCTCTTGGCCACATGCCTTATTATTCAAAAAGCATTTCCCTAAAAAAGAATCAAGAGACTTTCTGCACCTGGATGATGATCATTTGACAGCAGGTCAAATTTTACACCTTCATAGAGCGGCAATGCCCTGTAAATTCATAAATCTGGAAGACAGGCATGGATTTTCACAAGACATTGCCTTAGGAAAGCTTTCTCATTTTTCAAAGACTTTTGGTGACTGCCAGAGAGTCCTTAGAATGCTATTCATCCAAAAGGCAGTCCCCGAAGTACCCTGAAGAATTATGTGATGTGAAGACATGAGCATTTCAAAAGAAGAAACCTCAATGTGACAGAAGGTAGGATTACTACAAGCACTGGAAGAGGCAGGGGGTTGGCGGAACTCTATGTCCTGGTCTGATAAGGGGCAAGAAAGCCTCTGAATCTGTTTATCTCTCGTATTTTAAAACAAATGCCTCAGGGGCAGCTAGGTGGCTCAGTGGATAGAGTACCAGCCCTGGATTCAGGAGGACCTGAGTTCAAATCTGGCCTCAAACACTTTACACTTACTAGCTGTGTGACCCTAGGCAAGTCACTTAACCCCAATTGCCTCACCAAAAAAAAAATTTTAATTTTAAAATTAAAAAAAATAAAACAAATGCCTCAGGATAGAGTAAGCTTAAAGTGTACATGCAACAGATGGTCACCTACCCACTATAATTTGAGGAAGGTCCTACTCCCAAAAAATATCTCCCCACCATTGATGACTGAAATTCCATTATTAGCAAATTCATCCCTTGGGGCTAAGCATTGCCATTTTTCTGTTTAGTACCCTTTTAAAATGCATGGTGGTATCCTGGATATCACGAGGATTATGTATGTACACAGAATCGTAGGATTTAGAGCTGGATGGGTGAACACCTTCATTTTACAATGGAGGAAACTGAGGCCCAGAGAAGATAAGCTATTTGTTAAAGGTCACACAACAAGTTAGTGACAAAGATAACTCTACAGGTCAAGTCTGTTAGCCTTAGAATGGCTTCTTAGTGGAAATGGGTTTGTGAAATGCCTTTGTCTGTATTTTATTCATGCTTATGTCTTCTCTATCCCACTGAGCTGGGATCTTCTTATCCCTGATTCCTGGATTGCTATTTTACTCTCCTTCCTATCAATCTATTGAAATCCTAAACATGCTTAAATGTCCTCTCATCCTAATTAGCTGGACATAATCTCTTCCTCTGCAGGCCTGTCATAGTACTTTGAACTGTTCTTCAGTACTCAGCATGTTCGATTATTGATTTACATGGCACCTCTCCTATTAAATGGTAAGTTGATAGAGTGGAAAGAACATTGACCTGGGTTCAAATCCTACCTCTGACACTTACTATCTAGGTGACCTTGGGCAATTCACTTCTCTGGGCTTCACTTTCCTTACTTAGAAGATGTAGAAGTTATATTAGATGGCTTCTGAGGCCCCTTTCTCATCTAAATGATCTTTGTATCTCCACTCTCAGCTAGTACTGTGGATTGCACATTTAAGTGTTAAATAAATATTTATTGAATTGAATATTCTATTGGTAATAAAAGAAATTCTAATCCCCCCATTACATAAAGTATGAAGCATGGCTCTCCTTGTGTCTCAGCTCCTCTCTACAAGCCATTCACTATACTTCAACACTATCTATTAAAGGACAAGGAGAAAAAATGTATTTTTCCTTTTTCTCCACTGTCCTAGAAAGAGTACTTACTAAATGCCACTTGTCAAGTCTTCCTTTCTTTTTTTTTTTTTTAAGTTTCTGCCAGGTCCTGATGGCAGATCAAGGTGATTCTTCCTCAGAGCAATTTCAGGGCTGATCAGGTCAGTGACTTGAAGAAAACTGAAGAGCTCTCCTTTCTCTCATTCTCATCATCTCTTCCTGTTCTTCATTCAGGCATAAGACATTGATTTCCACCAATAAGAAGAGTCTCATATCAATGGGACAGGAGTTACACTCCTCCCTGGGCCAAAACTCTTTGCAATGCCTTGAAAAGATTAGTTAGGGAAGGGCCAAAACCTGTAAATATACAATATAAACACAAACATCAGTGCTGTAAAAAAGGATGATTTCCCTAGCATCCCAGGTAACCAACTTTGGTGCCATTGAAACTGAATAAAGCAAATGCACATTAACAATAAATGAAGTAGATATGGCACCATACAGACGAGAGCATCACCTTGAGAGGTTACTACAGTGACAACATGAGTAACTACATACTTGATATAGAACACATGCACTTTTCAAAAGTACATGCATATCCATAGTACACAGTAATCAATCAAAATCAATCCAATAAGCATGGCTAACAAAGCAAAGATAGCTAGCTGCAACAATAACACTATCAATAGGCCTATATATAAAGTACAACTTAATTATAAGCAATAGCTTAGATGCAGGACAATGAACAGACAATGCTATTGCATGAACCTAACACAAACACAGTCAAAGGAACATAACGGCAAATAAAAAGCAAGCATACTCAAGCGTGCGGGAACTCACACAAATGGCAGTTAGCACGCAATGCTATGCCAAAGCACTTTTCACACGCCTATCTCCTAGTATCATCCCCTTTATTTACATGGGTAACTAGGTCTTCAGGTTTACTTGTACCATTATAATGTAGCCTAGTGACTGTGTGCTATGCCTAGTTCTCTTGTCGGGGACTGATCTCTCTGCTTCATACGAGGAGTTAATAGTTGGTCTGGGTTGACCATCATGATCACTATTCCTGAGCCTATACCTGGACTGACAAACATTTCAGACTGGCCATCAGTATATATTCAAGCTCTCTAGATTGAATCAGTACCCCGTGGGTCTTTGTAGCAGTTGTAAGCATGAAAGGAATTGCCTCTGAGTTTAATTCTCCTGCCCTGTAAGAATACATAGCTTAGGGGCGCTTGGTGGTGCAGTGGATAGAGCACTGGCCCTGGATTCAGGAGAACTTGAGTTCAAAGCTGGCCTCAGAAACTTAACACTTACTAGCTGTGTGACCCTGGGCAAGTCACTTAACCCCAATTGCCTCACACACACACACACACACACACACACACACACACACACACACACAAACAAAACAAAAAGAATACATAGCTTCCTTCACTGAATGCTTCATTTTCAGTGTCCATAGCTGGGTCTAAAAGTCTTTGTACAGCTGGTGGACAGTCCCTTTTTCTTAGCCTCTTCCTAGGTGAGTGTCCATCAGTTCTCTCCAACTGCTCAGTAGAATGTGCGACTAAGTTTCCTATGGGCAATGGACAGTTTCAGTGAAAATTCTTGGCAGGGTCCCTCTATTCTCTGGGCCTATTTTGTAAACAGACACCTTGTCCAATTTCCCAAGTATTTTATATAAATTAGTTTTCCAACAGTCAGCTAACTTGTAAGTCTCTGGACAGATGAAAGCACTCTTTTTCTTGTCTTTCTCAAACATGGAAATCTGGTAGTATCTACTACACAAGTCTAAGATTGAAAACCACATGATAACTAGCAGACAATCCAAGGCATCTTGGGTCTGTGGCATAGCTTGCTGCTCTACTTTCAAAGTTCTAAGTTCAGTAATTGATACACATTTGACATATCTTTCCATCTTCCTCAGGTACCACCACTACAGATGATGTACAAGGGTTGCTAGGCTCTGTGATGATGTCATTAACCATCATTTCTTTGAGATGGATTTCTGAGATCTTCCATCATAGACAGAAATATCCACCTAGATCTTTCTCTGGATATGTGAAATCCATGAGCTGGATTTTGTGGGTGGAATCTCAAGTCCATTCTATATCTCCTTCATGAAATGACAACAGTGGTCAGTTGCAACCTCAACCTATTCTTTCACTCTTGTGGTACTGGGGAGCTCCCAAAGTCAAATACCCCAAGATCCAGCACAGAGAGTGAACAGCTGCATCTCCTGTGGAACACTGGAACCTTATCTCTTCTAAGCCTCTGTATAATCTGCATGGATGGTCAAAGTGTTTAGGTATTGGGTTCTAGCTTGCTTCTTTTTTTTTTGCGGGGCAATGAGGGTTAAGTGACTTGCCCAGGGTCACACAGCTAGTAAGTGTCAAGTGTCTGAGGCTGGATTTGAACTCAGGTACTCCTGAATCCGGGGTTGGTGCTTTACCCACTGCACCACCTAGCTGCCCCTCTAGCTTGCTTCTTGCAGAATCCTTTTTTTAAAACGATTTTTTAAAAACGATTTTATTTTCAATTTATGAAACAAAACGAGCATTTCCATAACACAGTACAATAAAAAGATGTGCACATGAAACTGCAAATCTACCATGTACTCAAAATATACAAAAAGCTATCATGTAAATTTCTTTTCCCCCCTCTTTTTTCCCTTCTCCTCTGCCCTGGCCCCAAGGACTAGAATTAGTTTCAGTCAGTGCTGACACCCTGGTGAGTGTTGGAGGGTCTGGACATACCTGAGCCATGGTGACCACTTTTCTGTTGACATCAACAACTTCCTTGGGAATTTTCAAGCTCACCTGGATGTATGCCAGGTATCAATAGTCTTTCTCACTCAAGCCACCAAACCCAAGCCATGTCATAGGCTTTAAAGGTGTTTTCCCCAAGTAGCTATCACAAAAACATTGAAGAATAACAATGCTGTCCAGGACAGCATTGCAGCACTCACTTTCCATTTTTACTATCATCTCTTCGTAAAGGTCCTATGGGTCCAGGTGAAACAGACCCATAAAGAACTGATGTTGAGTTTAATATGACTGTGCTTAAGAGACCAGGGTGAGCTCCTTCCCTGGCTTTGCTCTGCTTTCCCCAAGTTGGATGAGAAGATTTCCACTTCTTCCTGACCAGGACTGCATTATCTTCACCAGTAAGGACACCCAACATAAATATGGCCACCTGACACACAGCTATAACAGAAGGTGGATCTGCTATTCGGATGGTTACCTGATGGAGGTGTTCTCATGTTAGGATTTCTTGTCCTCTATTCCCTTGGTCCTCTGACTCTCAGAAGTTAATGTCCTGCTCCATCTTTGGTGATGCTTTTGTCCTGCTTTGCTCTCGTGGCCCACACTCGAGAAGACCTGCAGCCTGCTGAGCCTGAGCCCTGTGAGGCTCAGGGGTACCTGTCCCAGGTGGGACATTGTCAGCAATGGTTTCTGTGTCTGCATCAACTGGATGACTTCAGATGCATGAGAGTCATGCACCAAGCCCCAGAACAATCTCTGTAGTATAATTTTCCCTGAATTCTCAGGATCCACTGTGCCTACTCTATGAGTCTCTGTACCACATTGTTCCATCCTCAGTAAGAACCCGATAGTCTTTTCTCCTTTGTCCCTGGAAGCAAGTCACAGTAGCAGGGACAATACTAGCACAGGGGATCTGTCGGATCCACCCCCCCCCCCCCCCCCCGCCCCCAAACAGCTCAGCTGAAGTTTGTATACATTCTTGCCAGGTGACATCTGGCTTTGCCTCTGTGAAGTATCTATTGCTGTGGCAGCTATTCCTCTTAGGTGATCTGATAGTCTCGTTTGCTTCTTCTACTCAGGGCTCTTCGCACATTCTGGCCTATGCCACTCAAGTCTCCAAGATTGATCTTCTGGGGGATATGGCTCATACCCAGAGAAAATGCTGATGTTGCCCTGTGGCCATTCATATACCACAAGGGGTACAGCCTCCACCTCAGCAATAGATGGTGTGGAGTTCTTGAGTTTAACTGTGATAATTCAGTCTCTGTAGGAATGGTGCCTCTGATTCAAGGGCATCTACCTCTTCAAGCAGTTCCTCATCCTCAGAGGATGGACAAGTCTGAAATTCCTGGGAATAACTTCTTACTGTCAATTCCTTTGCATAATCTCCATCTTTAGACGGAAGAAAAACATCCTGAATTTCCTCACCTGCCTTAACATCAGTGACCTTAATTGTATACTCTTCTAATCCTTTTATTTCTCTTCCCTTAAAACATCCTCATTCTTAGGGTCTGGGACTACTCCAGATATGAGGAAACCTCCATGCTTTTCAACTACAAAAATAAGATAACCAGAAATGGGGTTGACATCTTCCCTCAGTTACTTTAGGCTCCATCTTTTCTAGAGATTGCTCCACATGGACCCATATCAATATACAAATATTAATGTAATTAATAAATGTACAATATAGTAGAGCTTTAAGATCTGCAAGAGGTTTTTGGTTTTTTTTTAGTGAGGCAATTGGGGTTAAGTGACTTGCCCAGGGTCACACAGCTAGTAATTGTTAAGTGTCTGAGGCTGGATTTGAACTCAGGTACTCCTGAATCCAGGGCTGGTGCTCTATCCACTGCGCCACCTAGCTGCCCCATCTGCAAGAGTTTTACAAATTTTCTCTCATTATCCTCACAGCCTGAGAAATAAGTACTATTATCAGCCCCATTTTACAGATGAGAAATCTGAAGCAAACAAGGTGGCGTGACTTGCTCAGAGCTAAACAGCTACTAAGTAAGTGTCTGAAGCCAGATTTGAACTTGGATCTTCCTGACTCCGAGTCCAGCATTCTAT
>NC_057862.1:88041658-88056658 GCF_019393635.1 Dromiciops gliroides
GATGGCAGGGAACCAAGGAAGCCAGAGGCTCTGAGCCTTGCATGAGAGAAATGGCACATGGGGAGCCTGAAAGTATTTCAGGGGTTTGACCCCTGGCAGGAGGCCCACATGTGGCACTTATACTGATGAGCTCAGACTGTCTTCTCATTCTGCTCCTTTCATAATGAGAGGCTATGGCTTAAGGTTAGGGTATAGCTATAGAAGGCAAAAAGAAAAAGAAAAAAAAGAACACTCTCTAGGTCTCCAGGAGGAAAAGGGGAAGACCAGAATCTCATTAATCACATGCATTTGTCTATAAGAAAATAAGAGAGTAACCAGAGATGATAAGGAGAAAGCAGATAACAATGGGTGGGGCAAGGAATCAGCAGATCAGTAGACCTTGGGAACTTAGACAAGTCATATACCAAGGAAGAAGGTGGATCCTTTCTTTCTTTTTTTTTTTTAGCTAAAAAAAAAAAAAATCTCTACTTAGATTAACCAACGATAAAACCCAGAGAGAAATCTGCATTCATCCCACATTAGGAATAATGCCAATTAAACTAAACTACTTAGTCAAGTGTTAGCCTCAGGCAATGAGGCTCTCAGAAAAAGAAAATGAAGTCTAAAAAAAGCCAGCCCACACTACACTTCCCATCCTTTTACTCTAACCCTGGAAGCTTGCAGTTTTGGAGGCACAATATCTCCCTGGCATCTGTACCATCTTTAAGTCCATTATCCTCTGATCCTATAGGGTAGGTCAGACAAGTACAATCTTATTTATTCTCATTCTTCGGACAGCATGAAATATGGGGAGATTGTGCCTAAGGTCATAGAGCTAGTGGGAGAACTAGGACTAGGTTTCCTGCCTGTAGCCTTCTGCTGCTGCTTCTAGATTATGCTACCTCATTTATAATCCCATAGTGTCACCTTTCAGCTCTACTAGAATGACTCTCAAATCTCTATCTCTACCCTTGAACTCTCTCCATAAAGTCTAGTCCTGCATGTCCAATTGCCTATTGGACTTTCCCACCTCGATGTCCTACCAACAACTGAAACTCAATGTCTAAAACAGAATCCAACATCTTCTCAATTTCTACCATAGACCTTCCCCAAGCAGTAACTCCTTCCACCTTCTCTAATTCTCTTGAGCATAAACAATTTCTCATTCTCTTAGGCATCAGACCACATCTTTGATTTTCCCCATCCATCATCCCTTCCGCTGAAATCAATCCTCCTTCAAACATCTCTTCCATCTGTCCCCTCCTTTTCAACTGGAAATCATCACTCCAGTTCAGGTCCTCCATGTTTCTTGACTGGACTGTTACTCCTTCACTGGTCTTCCTGCCTCCTTCTTCTCTCTCCTATTCCAATATAACCTGTGATCTGACACTGACAAAGTAATTTTCCTAGAGTGCTTCCCTGATCATATCGCTCCTCTGTTCAAAATTCTCGAACCATTCTCTTCTTTAATACTTCTATGATCTTAATGGTATGGTGATTCCCTCCAGCATAACCTCATCTGACCCTGTATGAATCCTGCTAATATCGTCTCAGATGCTCCACAGGGGAATTCAATGTGCTAGAGTCCTTCCTCTAGAAATCTGTGTTCCTCATAGTTACAAATGGAGCTACACTGGCTATCTCCCATGTCTACTATGAAAACTCCCTATCGGCTACCACATGAAATCCAAACTCCTTACCCTGATGTTCAAATCCTTCAGCTCCAATGTGTACATGCCAAGCAAACTACTCAACCCTATTACTCAACAAACTTGCATGTTCTTGCTTCTACAACTTGGTTTGTGACATTCTCTCAGTCTGTTATATACTCTATGCTCCTGGGGCCATTGCTAGTCATCTTGACATGTCTTCATTGGACTCTGATGGCTCTGGAGGAGAAAGTGAGGATGATGACTTTTTACAGCTCTGCCTCACTTCATGCCTCCATCTTTACTTATCAAAATCGTACTTAATGTTCAAGTTCCAGCCCCAATGCCACCTACCTCATGAAACCTTCCAAAACTATTCCAGTCTGAAGTGATCTTATCAACTAGTTGTTTGAATTACTGACATGGTATTGCCCTCTATGTGTCTCATCACCCTTTCTTGACAGTTAAGCTTCTTGAGGTCAAAGACAGTGGCTTACACATTTCTGTATCAGGCATCACACACTGTCTAGGAAAGGTGCTTAGCAAGCATTTGCTAAATGAATTTAAAATTAGATACATCTTTATTTTCTGTCTAACTTAGATTTTTTCTGTCATCTGCAATATGTATCTCTTTTAATTCTACACTGTTGTTATTGTTGTTGTTTGTCCTTTGTTCTTGAAGAGGACTGGAAGTGAATTGGATTTAAGTGAGGCAGGGCTGTGAAAAGTCACCAGGCTCACCTTCTCCTCCACAACCAACTGGGTCCAGTGGCAAGATATACATCAGAATGACTGGAGATGGCCCCAGATGTTTAAGGCAATTACAGTTAAGTGACTTGCCCAGGGTCACACAGGTAGCAAGTGACTGAGGTGAAATTTGAACTCAGGTCCTCCTGACTCCAGGGTCAGTGATTTATCCACTGTGCCACCTAGCTGTCCCTTAATTGTACACTTCATACAATAAATAGGTTGTGATTTATTGGGGCAATACATAGATATTCTAGAATAATAATAAGGAACCTGAATGTTATTTAGATACATAATACAAAGCAAAAGCCTTCTAGAAGACATTTCCTGAATTCTCATTGAGACAACATCATAGAAGTCTAACTTTTCCTGAATAAACTTTGTCACATAGTAGCAAATTGTGTACACTAAAAATTACATAAATTTGTGTACAGTATCGACAGCATGTCATAGTGTATAAAGAGCCAGACTGAGAGTCAGAAGGACCCAGGTTCAAGTTCTGCTTTCTGACACATACAATTTGACTGGTCAATTCACTTATCCTCTCAGCAATCCAGGCAAACCTCAAACACTAAAAGTTGTAGAACAGGCACTGATTGGCATTGGGAAAGAAAGTTTACTGGTTTAGAAAACTCCTAATCAGGAAAATCACAAACTCAATGAAGGCAAAAATTATCAATTCCCTAACAGAATCTAGAGCTGGAAAGTACCTTCAAAATTATCTAATTCAATGCCATTGTTTTATAAATGGGGAAACTGAGGCACAGAAAGAGGTAGCCAGCCCAAGGACACATATGAGTCATTGTTAAGGCCAGGATTGACTCCAGACATGTCTAGTCCAACTCTGACATGCTGCTAATGTAGATCCTAATATTTTCTCATTCATCTACTTTTTTGTTCCTTTGAAACAATTTATAATATAACTGTGGAACTTGCTTGGACTTGACCAAAGCAAATAAAAAATTAAAGGAATATCCATTTGTTTGTACAGGCTCATCCCTCCCACTCCAGTAACCAATTCATTTGCCCTTCTACTTCATCCTTTGTGTTTTCATTCTCTTCTCCATTAGATACTGGTGACCATAAGCCTAATTCCCAATTACCATCATTGCTCCTATCCCTTTGTTGAGAGAGAAGTAACCTGGGTTTCCAGGTCACTTTAACAACTTTAAATCCTTTTAAAACTCTTAAAGTCTGCACTTAAATCTCAAATCTGAAACTTGAAATGAAAGAGTACTCCTACCCTCTCCAAAAAAAAATTAATCAACAAGCATTTAACAAGCCTTTTTTAGATGCCAGGCATTGTCCTAAGTACTAGAAATACAAAAAGAAAAGGCAAAAACAGTCCATATCCTCAAGGAGTGCAGCCAGGTGGCACAGTGGATAGAGTGCCAGGCCTGAAGTCAAGAAGTCTCACTTTCAAGAGTTCAAATCTGGCCTCAGACACTTAGTAGGCATGTGACCCTGGGCAAGTCACTTAACCATGTTTGCCTCAGTTTCCTCATCTGTAGAATGAGCTAGAGAAGGAAATGGCAAGCCACTCCAGTATCTCTGCCAAGAAAACCCCAAATGGGGTCACAAGGAATCATACATGATTCAACAACAACAACCTACAAGAAGCTTACATGATAATAGGGAAGACAACAAGTACATACAAGATACAAGCTGGGTAGATAGAAATATCAATTACTTGATAATCATCTGCCTCTTCTATTATAGCCTCTTCTCATAACCGCAAAGACAACATCATTTAAAGTAATTTCTCCTAAGATGAGGAGAAATGTTAAAAGATTTCATTTTAATTAAGTCAGGATTGCTCCCTAACAATAAATCCAAGTTCTTTAGTAATGGGTTGATAATGTCAAAGATAGGCTGCTAAGGATAGCAGTAGACAAAAATCTAGATGTTTGCATAATCCTCTTCCTTTTAGAATGAAAATGTTAAGGTGTAGAGAGAAGAGAAAGCAGGGTAGAAAAAATTGTATATGTATATATGTAAGTATATATATGTGTGTATGTATATTTAAAATACATATATATATCTCAAAGATCTATGTTTAGAAATTGGTGTTGCTCAGGTAGGAAGAAGTCTCTAATGAGAGTTCTGAAAACATATGGAACAACTCAACTAAAAAAAATTAATATGCATACCCTATAAGGTTGATGCTGTTTAATTCCAAAGTTCTTTTTTACAGGACCATTCCTAAAGTGCTGAGTGCTTTGAACTCCATTATCCCAAAATGGTGGGACAGTTATTCTAAAAGATCAATCATGGAGGCAAAAATGAGTTTTTTCTTTCACTTGAGTGTATAAAGAGTCAGGTGGCAGGTACAGAAGAGCTGATTTTCTAATGATTTTACAGCATTTTCCCCCAAATGCAGTCAAATGGCCTTTCATTTGACTTCAGGTGCTTTAAACAGTCTGTACTAAATGTTACTACCACTGGTGTCTTTCATCATTTCTTGATGAATTCTTTGTTAATCTCAATATGGAAAATAATGATGAATTAAGGAAATGCTATTTTTTCAAACAGACCATAATCCATGATACAGAGAGCAAAAATAAGTATACTAAAGAAAAATCATGTTGCATTAGTTCATGGTCCAGGACATTTCAAGAAAATATATTGTTCCTTTTTTTTTTTAAGAGAATGAATTCCAAATCTACAAAGAGGAAGATAAAATAGTACTATGCAAATCAACCACCAAGCTTTGATTACTATTGAAAATGAAGCCACCAACCTAGGAAATAATGTGGTTTCAACCCACAGGCATAGCTGAGCATTGCATCATTTCACTGAGTGTTTTTTCTGAGATGCTTTGATCGCAGGAACCACACTAGAAAAGACCCATTTGGGCAATCTTCCATTCTACAATACATCAGCTTTTGTCTTTTTAAGATTTTTAACCTGCATATAAACAGCTCTTTCACAAACCTACCACTTCCCCCACCCCACCCCACCCCCCACCCCTTAAAATACTCTTCCCAGAAATACATTTATCTAAGGTTGCACTGAAAGGGGAAGCGGGTAAGAATAGGACATGGAGGCTCACTGTGGATGCCAGCCTGACTCTCTGAAACATGAGCTCCACAGACATCTCTATTTAATAGGTCCCATCTTCCTAACATGCCCATATACATTAGGGGCTTGGCAATAATAGGAATGGCAGTTCTCACAAACACCCATTGAGCATCAAGGCCACTCTGCTCTGTGGTTTAGAGGGAAATTATCAGATTCCTGGCTCAGGGCACAGCTAAGGCCTGATACAATAAGTGACAAGGCTATCCAGTTTTGCTTACACTTAGCAAATGGCTGTGTTTTTAGGATTCCCTTTATGTATGGGTATAAATGGGTGTTTAAACTAACCCAAACTGGGTTCCTGCTGTGGATCCTTTCATGCAATTGACAAAGTCACATGGATGACCATTAATAAGTCATTTCTCTCTGATTGGATCTATCATTTACAATTGTCCTCTGCAGGAAAAGCTCACCACCAATGCCCAGGTATGATACCTCCTTGCAAGACATAATCCCAAACCAGATGTGACTACTGAACCCGATGAGCTGAGCTGAAACATGTCTGTTTAATGAGAAGCCCAAACACTGTGCAAAAATGATGCCTTATGCTCTGCAATCTAAATAGAAACTCTCAAGTGATTTCTTCACCCCAGGCCACATACTTGAGGCAGCTGAATGAAACAGACCATAAGAAGAAAAGCATTTGGGTAAAGAGGTATCCGAGTTCTAATCTGACAAGAAGGGCTAAAAAAGGGGAGGGGGCTTGCTAATCTTCCCCCACTACCCACTGCCAGCCCATATCTGCACCTCCGGAATAAAAGCAGCATTAACAAAGACCCAGCATGAAGGCAAGCAGCGTGGTAACAGAACTGACAGGATGCCTAAGAGGGAGAGACGGAGCGAGAGGAGAGGAAGGGATACAAAGAGAGAGCTAGAGAGCCACCGATAGCTAGAGAAAAAGAGAGTGGGGAAATGGAGCCGGGAGACCGAGCACTCACATTGCTTCTGAGGGCTCCCGGTTCAGGCTGCTCGTTGGGGCCTGCTGGAGAGACTGAGACCCTCCCATCCTCGGCTTGCCCTTGAGTCGAGGCTAGCTGTGGGGAGCAGGGCCAGCTTCCTTGCTCAATTTCCCCAGCAAAGAGCCCTGAGAGTTCTGCCTGGCCCGGCCCGGGATTGATACTGCACTGCAGATGGAAACAGCTGCTTGCATCAGTAGCGGCAGCAGCGACAGCGGCAACAGCAGCAACAGCAGCGGAGACACTTCAGCGGCAGCTTCCCTTCCCTGAACTGGAGCCAGGATGGTGTGTCTGTGTGTGGTCCAAGCGAAGATTCTGTTCTTATTTGAAAACGGGGGGAGGTGGTCGGGAGCGGGGAGAACGATCCCCAGCTACTGTGTAAGAATCGATGATGTCATCAATCCCTAATCAGCCACGTTCGAGCCAGCTGAACAACCAGCACCTTTGCAAGGCTCTGCTACAGGCTAGGAGAGAGAGCGGGAGTGGAAGAGAGAGAGGGAGAGGGAGAGAAATGAAGACCCTCCCTTTAAGCATACATTGTCAGCTACTGTGCTGTGCCGCCCAGGGGGACCCGCAGGCAGGACCATTGCATTGTGTTGCTAGCTCTAGGCATTTGAAATGCAAATGAATCGGGGAATAGATTCTGCGTGCCCACTGGCTATTATTGGAGGAGCACAATGACCATCTTCCAATGTTGACTTGGGGAAGGTCTCGGGCACAGATTACAGAGATCCAAGCCGGCCCATTGTGTAGCTCATCCCTCTCGGAAAAAAAGCAATGGACTCTCCCATGAAGGAAAGTAGGGAGAATGGCATGGGTAGCCAAGGTAAACAAGCCAGTGTGTGAGCATCCTGGGGCCATATGCTTGACATCTCAGTTAACCATTTTCTCTCTCATCCGGAAGCTTGCTTTTTTTTTTTCTCTCTCTCTCCTTCAGGTTAAACATGAACTCAGGAAAGATTCTGACTCCCAGACATAGAATGGTTGAACCTGTGATGGGTTGCAAGCTCTGAAGATAAACAGCAATTCACCCCCAATCCAGAAGTGTGCCCATTTACGGCAGTCTTAGGGGCTTTCACCAGCCAGCAAGGGAGATTCTCCATGTGCTACTCATACCATATTTGGCCAAAAACCTGCTTTCTCTACAAAGCAAAAACACATTCCTAGTGTTCACACAAACCAAAGAGCAATGCAGTCATTCAAAACCCAAAGCACTGCACTAACTGCAGTGATAAGATACAGAAATTTAGGGTTGTAGAAGAACCTTGAGATACAGAGGAGCTGCTTAATCAAATTTCTTCCATAAGCTGTTTAATCAAATAGCTCATTGGTCTCTGATTTTAAAGTTCTGACAGCTCTCAATGGAAGACTGATTGATCAACTTAAAAACAACCCCAGAATGTACAGCAACTACTGACCCTATCTCCTGGCAGTGGGGCTCTCATCCCCTCAGCACACTTTTCTCATCACCTTTCATAGCTGCCTATGCCTCTTCTGCCTACCAACTAGACTCCTATCTACATCTTGGGAAACACTCAGAATCACAGGATCATAAACTGAGCCCAAGAGGACCTTGAGGGCCTCCTGAGCCCTTCATTTTAGAGATAGGGAAGCAGATGTGAAGACACTTGCTTGGTCACATAGGTAATAAAGACTAGAACCAGGGGGGTGGCACGGTGGCACAGTGGATAAAGCACCGGTCCTGGATTCAGGAGGACCTGAGTTCAAATGTGGCCTCAGACACTTGACACTTACTAGCTGTGTGACCCTGGGCAAGTCACTTAACTCCCATTGCCCCACAAAACAAAACAAAAATAAAGACTAGAACCAGGATTCAAGTCCAGGTCCTCTGACTTCAAATCCAGAATAGTTTCTACTTTACTATGACTCAAGAGAGTGTTGGTCCTATGGATTCATGGCTTAGTATTCAGAGAAGCACTGTGCAATTAAAACAGCTCTTTGGCTTTAAACATGGACCCAGAAGATTGAGCTCTGGTCCCTTATCTGCTACTTACTACTAGCTAGATGACCAAAGATGAATCATTTAGTTCATGTGGCCTTAATTTCTTCATTTACAAAACAGGGTGTTGGACCGTATAATCTCTAAATTTGACAGTCCTATTATCCAGGCAGGAAGATCAAGTGGATTTAAGGCTCTCTGAGCTTTTAGAGATTTAGTCTAATGTGACCAGTATTAACTCAGTTAAATCATGAGTTCAGTGGGCTTTTGTGGGCTGACCTGGAAACTTAATCATGATTCAAGTTGTGGTTTTTATGGGGAAAATACATTCTTTTGTAAATAGTACTTTTTCCCAATTACATGAAGAGAGAGTTTTCAACACTCATTTTTTATAAGATTTGGAGTTCTACATTTTTCTTTCTCCCTCCCTTATGCCCTCCCCAAGACAGCAAGTAACCTGATATAGGTTATACATGTGCAATCGTGTTAAATATTTAGTCATGTCATGAAAGAAGAAACAGAACAAAAGGGAAGAACCATGAAAAGAAAAACAAAAAAGTGAAAAATAGTGTGCTTCAATTTCCATTAAGACTTCATAGTTTTTTCTCTGGATATGGATAGCATTTTCTATCATGAGTCTTTTAGACTTTGATGGCTGTATCGCTTAGAAGAACTAAGTCTATCACAGTTGATCATCACACAATGTCACTGTTACTGTGGACAATGTTCTGGTTCTGCTCACTTCATTCAGCATCAGTTCATATAAGATGGAAAAATGCATTCTAAACAAAGTTTTAGAATTTAGCTTGTTTGGAAATCAGGGACTATGCCTATAGCATACCATAACTCAAGATAACTATTAGCTCCCTTATTTCTTAAGTCATTGAGAAGTAAGTATAAATAAGAATGAAAGCAAACCACTATCAAAAATGTGTTCTCCAAAATATTTAAATTCCACGCTGCACATTCCATATCCCACTCAAACCTCCACCATGTTAAGGTTGGCCTGATAATACAGATAGGAAAATCTAGATCGGAGCATCTGGTAAGCACCACCCAGGATGAGAGTTTTTAAAGCTTAATAAAAAGCTGACTTTTGTATGCTAATATTTAACAGCAGTGTCAAACAGAAAACCAGCAAATCCAAATGATTTCCTGAGAGAGAACAACATGGAATTTCCAAGAAGCACAGAGAGGATTTACCTTCCCACTAATGTTAAAATGATAGCTAATGAATATGTCAATCTCCCAAGGAGCCAGCAGTAACTGTCAGAAGGCTGGGATGATGGGGATCTCAGTGGAGAATCCACTCTAGAGGAAGCTGTCACTCAACACCAGCTCAATGCTGGGCTCCTACTATCATCCTAAGTACCCCAGGAGTTCATTTTCTTATTACAAGGAGGCTTCCAGGTCTCTTCAGTTCTGCTAGCTAAATAGTTTTACCACATCAAGCAAAAAACAAGACCTCTCAAGTTTGTAAATTCCTTGAGGAAAGTGACCATATTCTCACAGTTTCTAATATCTCTTTCCCAGTACCTTAATACAAAGTACTGGCCAATACATTTTCTTTTTTATTTGATCTACCCCAAATGTATGAAAAATAGTTAAAACACACAGCCTACATTTCATTCACTGATCTAGTCATTCATCTGACCAATTTGTGCAGAGCACTATGCTAAGGATCAGAGAGATGTAAAGTTTATACAAGACATGGTCCCTGCCCTCAAAGAGCTTATACTCATAAAAAGATGATACAAACATAGATAGCTATAATACACCATTTTACATAATTTACAAATTTATCAGGGCATCCAATGTGGTTTTTATGTTCAGTATATTATTTTCTCATAGGCAAATGAAAAAATATATGTATAAGTATGTATGTACATATATACCTATACATCCATATCCATATACACACATACAAATGTGTGAATATATATTGGGGGGGTATGTGTGTATGTGTGTGTATATATATATTTACACAACTGAATTCAATAAACATTTATTAAGTATCTACTACTTAAGCATATAACATATGCAAAATCTATATTTATATGTATATACTGTATATACATACAGTTTATATATATACACATACGTGCACACATGTGCCTGTGTACATGCACTTGAGCACATGTGTGAGCATGTATGTGTGTGTGTGTGTGTGTATAATGTGTGTTAGTCTGGAAACATTTATTAAGCACCTACAATGTTTCAGGCACTATGCTAAGCACTGGGGTTACACATACAAATAAAAACAAAGATAGTCCCTACCCTCAAAGAGTATACAATCTAATGGGGGAAGACAACACATAATTGGAAGCTGAAAAGGAAAGGGAGATATATAAACAACTGTCTCCTTTTCTCCCCAAGTATAAGATGGGACAATGGATTACAATAAAGTACTCCTTTTCTTTAGAATTCAAATAATGGTAGCACCTCATTTATCCTTCAATTTCAGGTGGTGGAAAAACATCCAAAAACACAAAAGCAAGAAAAAAAGGTTTCTGAACAGTCAAACTGGCTAGCCTGCTAACATCTTCAATAATACAAAATCCTGATAAATAAAATAGCCTTTCTTTCTATTCCAAACCAGTCATTCAAAACACTGCATTTGGATCAGAAAATCTGGTTTCAAATCGTGGTCCTAACAGTTAACGACCTGCAGGATCTTCAGTTTCCTCTTCTGCAAAATGAGAGATGTGTGGGATGATCTCCAAGCTTTCCTGAAGTGCTAAGTCATATAGTTCTATGAAATACTACCTGTGCGGCCTCCTCAGGCACACCATTTTACTTTTCTCTTTATATCAGTGTGATAGTCTTTAAACCAAAGGTAGGTAACCACTGTTCAGATATAATGCAGAGGATTCCCTATAAAATGTGAGGGATTTGGACCAGCTGATCTCTACAGTCTCTTCCAGTTATAAATCCTGTGAATATTCACTGAGCCTACTATGTGCTTGACATACTGGGGGGAAAAATACCAATATAAGGAACCATTTCGGTTCTGAAGTATCTGACAATCTTTTTTTGGAGGGGAAGAGGGTAAACAAAGCTTACCCACATGAGACAAGGAGAAAAGAGAAACAGAAAAAGGGGCAGGTGATAAATTGCATGAGTTCAGTGAAAGGAACAACCCAAGTGGACCGAGATGCTCAGGGAAGGCAAATAATAAAAAACAACCTCTATCATAACAATAAAAACACATGTCAAGTTCTACTATCACAAACTGGAGTCTCAGGAAGCTCCTTAGTTGCCATAGCAGCAGAAGCATCCAAATACTGCTCATGGAGGACCCCCTCAGTGCTAATTAGCACAGATCCACAGGCCTCAAAGAAAGTAGGTCACACCACAGAGAAATCCATTTGGAAACTAGTAAGAATGTTACATGAAAAAAAAAGAATGTGACCCATGGAGTTTGCATTATGTTTTGTTGGCCCACTGGCTGCTGCCAACCTGTGTATCACAACTATTATCGATGTAAGAGCGGGAAAACAGGATGGATGCCTCCCACTCTTACAGATCAGGCAATCAGGGATTTAGTATATTCTGGTTGTTTTTTCTTTTTTATTATTCTAAAGTTTTAAATTTAACTTAATAACAAACACAAAATGAGCATTTCCATATATACCATAGAACAGAAGGAATTATACATAAGTTTGTTTTTCTTTTTTTGTTTTGTTTTGTTTTGTTTTTTAGTAAGGCAATTGGGGTTAAGTGACTTGCCCAGGGTCACACAGCTAGTAAGTGTCAAGTGTCTGAGGCCAGATTTGAACTCAGGTACTCTTGAATCCAGGGCCGGTGTTTTAACCACTACGCCATCTAGCTGCCCCTTCTTTTAAAGTATATAATAAATTTGTGTTCATGGAGATACAAAAAGCAAACCAACTCTTCCCAAGGAGTTTATATTCAACTGGAGAGAGACAACATGTCTATATATAACTATTGTGAGAAAATTATTAATAATAGGGTGTTTGGGGGCAGCTAGGTGGTGCAGTGGATAGAATACTAGTCCTGGATTCAGGAGGACTTAAGTTCAAATCCAGCCTCAGACACTTGATACATACTAGATGCGTGACCCTGGGCAAGTCACTTAACCCCAATTGCCTGACCAAAAACAAAAAAACAAAAAAACGCAACAAAAATAATGGGGTGTTTGGGGGACTCAGAGACACCCCACATATGCAGGAACTCTGGCTGGTTTTGCAGGGCCAGCCCAGAGTCAGTAGAATTGAAAAGGAAATGTAGATTGACCTTCCAGACTACCTAAAGGAAGCTAACTTATCTAGACCACCCTCAAGTCATGCCAATCAATGGACTTGAATGTTACTGGCCAATCAGCTTGGATCGATGTGCAGTCACCCACCTCTACCTGTGGGAGGATAAAACCCCTTGGAGAGGAGGGTCTCGATCTCTTGGTGCTCTCTTCTCTCTCCCACACTGCCCTCTGGCTCTTATTCTCTATCCTAGGTATATAGGGCTTCTCAACTTTAGGAACCATGTGCTCTTACTTTCTTTAACATTTAATATGCTTTAATAAATGCTTAATGCCCAAAACTGGTACAGTCACTTCTAATAAGAATAACTTGAATTATTATAATTACAATAAACAACTAGTATTTCTCTTATGCCTAGATGGCCCACCCACTCAGTCTCTCTCCTCCTGTTAAACATCTTACCCATCCTTCAAAGTCCAGTTTAAATGTCCCCACATAAAACCCTCGCCCAGTGGCTCCAGATGGTAATGATCTTGCCTGCCTATGGATTTCCATAGAACATTGTTTCTCATTTGTGGACTCAGCCATTCTGAAGTATAATGAAAAAAGTATTGGTCTTGGAGTCCAAAGATTGGGGTCACAGACATCTTCCAATTCTTCCTAGCTATGAGTTACCCACATGAGATAATGAGAAAACAGCTACAAAGAAGGGGCAGAAGTAATAAATTGCATAATTCAGCCTATAAATCCCATCGAATTCCCATTGAGCAATCAGGCAAATTTCTTAATCTTTCTGCCTTCTACATTATATATGTTTGTCCTTCATTCAAGAAGAGAACCGTTCAGGGTGATGTCATGACTTGCACTGAATTGGATTTAAGTGAGGGGGGACTGTAGAATATCACCAACCTCACTCTCTTCTCCAGAGCCATGTGGGTTCAGTAGCAGAGAGAAGATGCTCAATAAGTATTTGTAAATTGATTATGTAAAAATGATCTAGACGTAGCCTCCATGTTATTGTTGTTGTTCAATTGTTTTAGTCATATCTGACTCTTTGTGATCCCGTTTGGCGTTTTCTTGGCAAAGATACTGGGGTGGTTTGTCATTTTCTTCTCCAACTCACTTTACAGATGAGGAAACTGAGGCAAACAGGGTTAAATGACTTGCCCAAGGTCACACAGCTAGGAAGTGTCTGAGGCCTTATTTGAACTCAGAAAGATGAACCCTCCTGACTTCAGGCCTGGCATTGTATCTACTTTGACACCTTGCTGACTTACACAGCCTCAACAAAATTTCATGTAAAGAATATCTAGCTTAACCTTTCCAGCTTAAAAAAAATTCAAGGATAACAAAAGAATTGTTTTGTTTTCATTCCGGGTATTACTGATGTCCTGTACTCCTGATATCTTTGCCTACAGTTTACTCCATAAACTCTGGATGGTCCATATTTTGTTTGTTTGGTTTTTTAACCACATTCCTATCTAAATCTCATGTGCTATCCCCTGGAGACTGTGGTTGGGTTTTCTGGAGACACCAGGAAAATGCAAGCAAACTCTCTTGTCCTGCTTTTTCCTAAGTTAACTCTTTTTTTTTACTTTCTTGGTTTCTGTAGTGCTCTGCAAATAGCTGGCATCTAATAGATGTTTATTGAATTGTTGCCCAACTTTAGAAAGCTCTCCTGACTACTTTTGTCCCAATTTTCACCAAATTCAAACATGGTACCTTTCAAATAGAAACAACTCTCAATAGCACCATTCTCCAGGAAACCAGAACCAAATCTCCTTCCCTTGATTAAGGAAACAATGAATGTTGACAATACTGTTATTTGGCCCTAGAATGGAGCAAAAAACAATCCTCTAAAATATTGCCCAAAGGAGGCCAGTGAAGTTTATACCAAGAGAAAGAATCCAAAAGGACTTTTTTGAATTCTGACACCTAAAAGATCAAAACAGAAGACAGACATTTTATAACTTTGACCCTAAAATACCAAAGAAATGTAAAGCATATACTTATATTGGAATAGGCAGAGAAAAACATCAACAAGAACCCAAACATCACATAAACTAAGACAGGAAATATTCAAGATCCTGCTATAATACTCATAGTAAAACATTCACCCCTGTGAAAGACCAACAGATAAGTGAAATCTTGGGCAATAGTAATGTGGCAGAATAAGTGACTTGCTCAGAAGATGTCACACAACTAGACAGTGTCTCAGCCAACACTCAGGATCAGGTCTTTCTCATTTCAAGAGCCATGTTCTTTACACTCTAACCTACTGCCTCAAGGTTATTTTTTTAAACTATCATTTGCGAGGTTTTAATATGATACTTAACTAATCTTCTCGAAAGTTCACTGAGGGAATCCACAACTTAAAAGTTATTGATATAAAAGACGATTTGTGCCAGAGA